>NW_027257023.1:65000-67500 GCF_029215685.1 Pituophis catenifer annectens | reverse complement strand
CAAAAGAGAGCCAAGTAAGAGAACAAGACGAGAAAGCGTCGAGAGAAGGAGCAGAAGAAGTTGAAGAAAGAACAAAGGGACCTAAGAACGACTTGCTCCACAAAGCAAATAGGTCAGCAAGAAATAAGAATAATTTCCTTGACTAGAAATGGACTGGATTCGGCCATTCGGCAAGAGGAAGGAAAATATGGAATAAATGAGGGAAGTTAAGATGAGAAATGAAAGGCCTACGAGAGGTTCCTCTGGGAAAACTACACCCAAAACTTTGGAGGAAGGAAGATGGCAGAAATTGTAACAAACTTTTCACTTGAAGTCAAGCTTTTCACGTCAAACCAGCTCTTTCAATCAACCCCTCGCAGCCATCCTGGCAGGGAAGCAGAAAACGGAAACACTCCGGTCCGGCCGAGGCCCGGGTAAACCGGTCCCGCCCGAGCGTCCCGGTAGACCGGGACGGCTGCCCGTCACGGACACCCCAGGGCCCCGGCGCGGGCACCGAGGCGACGGCGGAGGTCCCCGACCGAGGCCCGGGGCCCCCGCGCCGGGATCCCGTACATCCATCAAGGCGGGGAAACAGAAACACTCTAGGCCGGCCGAGGCCCGGGTAAACCGGACCCGCCCGAGGCCGTCCCGGTAGACCGGGACGACTGCCCGGCGCGGACACCCCCGGGGGCCGGCGTGGGCACCGAGGGGACGGCGGAGGTCCCCGACCGAGGCCCGCGGCGCCGGAGCCGGGATCCCGTGCATCCATCGTGGCGGGGGAAACAGAAAGGCTGATCCGGCCGGGGCCCCGGTAAGCCGGACCCGCCCGAGGCCGTCCCGGTAGACCCGGCCCTCTCCCCGTCTCGGGCACCCCAGGGGTCCGGCGTGGGCACCGAGGCGACGGCGGAGGTCCCCGACCGAGGCCCGCGGACCCGGAGCCGGGATCCCGTGCATCCATCGTGGCGGGGGAAACAGAAAGGCTGATCCGGCCGGGGCCCCGGTAGACCGGGAAGACTGCCCGGCGCGGACACCCCCGGGGTCCGGCGTGGGCACCGAGGCGACGGCGGAGGTCCCCGACCGAGGCCCGCGGCGCCGGAGCCGGGATCCCGTGCATCCATCGTGGCGGGGGAAACAGAAAGGCTGATCCGGCCGGGGCCCCGGTAGACCGGGACGACTGCCCGTCGCGGGCACCCCCGGGGTCCGGCGGGGGCACCGAGGCGACGGCGGAGGTCCCCGACCGAGGCCCGCGGACCCGGAGCCGGGATCCCGTGCATCCATCGTGGCGGGGGAAACAGAAAGGCTGATCCGGCCGGGGCCCCGGTAGACCGGGAAGACTGCCCGGCGCGGACACCCCCGGGGTCCGGCGTGGGCACCGAGGCGAAGGCGGAGGTCCCCGACCGAGGTCCGCGGCGCCGGAGCCGGGATCCCGTGCATCCATCGTGGCGTGGGAAACAGAAAGGCTGATCCGGCCGGGGCCCCGGTAGACCGGGACGACTGCCCGTCGCGGGCACCCCCGGGGTCCGGCGGGGGCACCGAGGCGACGGCGGAGGTCCCCGACCGAGGCCCGCGGACCCGGAGCCGGGATCCCGTGCATCCATCGTGGCGGGGGAAACAGAAAGGCTGATCCGGCCGGGGCCCCGGTAGACCGGGAAGACTGCCCGGCGCGGACACCCCCGGGGTCCGGCGTGGGCACCGAGGCGAAGGCGGAGGTCCCCGACCGAGGCCCGCGGCGCCGGAGCCGGGATCCCGTGCATCCATCGTGGCGGGGGAAACAGAAAGGCTGATCCGGCCGGGGCCCCGGTAGACCGGGACGACTGCCCGTCGCGGGCACCCCCGGGGTCCGGCGGGGGCACCGAGGCGACAGCGGAGGTCCCCGACCGAGGCCCGCGGACCCGGAGCCGGGATCCCGTGCATCCATCGTGGCGGGGGAAACAGAAAGGCTGATCCGGCCGGGGCCCCGGTAGACCGGGAAGACTGCCCGGCGCGGACACCCCCGGGGTCCGGCGTGGGCACCGAGGCGAAGGCGGAGGTCCCCGACCGAGGTCCGCGGCGCCGGAGCCGGGATCCCGTGCATCCATCGTGGCGGGGGAAACAGAAAGGCTGATCCGGCCGGGGCCCCGGTAGACCGGGACGACTGCCCGTCGCGGGCACCCCCGGGGTCCGGCGGGGGCACCGAGGCGACGGCGGAGGTCCCCGACCGAGGCCCGCGGACCCGGAGCCGGGATCCCGTGCATCCATCGTGGCGGGGGAAACAGAAAGGCTGATCCGGCCGGGGCCCCGGTAGACCGGGAAGACTGCCCGGCGCGGACACCCCCGGGGTCCGGCGTGGGCACCGAGGCGAAGGCGGAGGTCCCCGACCGAGGCCCGCGGCGCCGGAGCCGGGATCCCGTGCATCCATCGTGGCGGGGGAAACAGAAAGGCTGATCCGGCCGGGGCCCCGGTAGACCGGGACGACTGCCCGTCGCGGGCACCCCCGGGGTCCGGCGGGGGCACCGAGGCGACGGCGGAGGTCCCCGACCGA
>NW_027257023.1:50000-52500 GCF_029215685.1 Pituophis catenifer annectens | reverse complement strand
AAGCGTCGAGAGAAGGAGCAGAAGAAGTTGAAGAAAGAACAAAGGGACCTAAGAACGACTTGCTCCACAAAGCAAATAGGTCAGCAAGAAATAAGAATAATTTCCTTGACTAGAAATGGACTGGATTCGGCCATTCGGCAAGAGGAAGGAAAATATGGAATAAATGAGGGAAGTTAAGATGAGAAATGAAAGGCCTACGAGAGGTTCCTCTGGGAAAACTACACCCAAAACTTTGGAGGAAGGAAGATGGCAGAAATTGTAACAAACTTTTCACTTGAAGTCAAGCTTTTCACGTCAAACCAGCTCTTTCAATCAACCCCTCGCAGCCATCCTGGCAGGGAAGCAGAAAACGGAAACACTCCGGTCCGGCCGAGGCCCGGGTAAACCGGTCCCGCCCGAGCGTCCCGGTAGACCGGGACGGCTGCCCGTCACGGACACCCCAGGGCCCCGGCGCGGGCACCGAGGCGACGGCGGAGGTCCCCGACCGAGGCCCGGGGCCCCCGCGCCGGGATCCCGTACATCCATCAAGGCGGGGAAACAGAAACACTCTAGGCCGGCCGAGGCCCGGGTAAACCGGACCCGCCCGAGGCCGTCCCGGTAGACCGGGACGACTGCCCGGCGCGGACACCCCCGGGGGCCGGCGTGGGCACCGAGGGGACGGCGGAGGTCCCCGACCGAGGCCCGCGGCGCCGGAGCCGGGATCCCGTGCATCCATCGTGGCGGGGGAAACAGAAAGGCTGATCCGGCCGGGGCCCCGGTAAGCCGGACCCGCCCGAGGCCGTCCCGGTAGACCCGGCCCTCTCCCCGTCTCGGGCACCCCAGGGGTCCGGCGTGGGCACCGAGGCGACGGCGGAGGTCCCCGACCGAGGCCCGCGGACCCGGAGCCGGGATCCCGTGCATCCATCGTGGCGGGGGAAACAGAAAGGCTGATCCGGCCGGGGCCCCGGTAGACCGGGAAGACTGCCCGGCGCGGACACCCCCGGGGTCCGGCGTGGGCACCGAGGCGACGGCGGAGGTCCCCGACCGAGGCCCGCGGCGCCGGAGCCGGGATCCCGTGCATCCATCGTGGCGGGGGAAACAGAAAGGCTGATCCGGCCGGGGCCCCGGTAGACCGGGACGACTGCCCGTCGCGGGCACCCCCGGGGTCCGGCGGGGGCACCGAGGCGACGGCGGAGGTCCCCGACCGAGGCCCGCGGACCCGGAGCCGGGATCCCGTGCATCCATCGTGGCGGGGGAAACAGAAAGGCTGATCCGGCCGGGGCCCCGGTAGACCGGGAAGACTGCCCGGCGCGGACACCCCCGGGGTCCGGCGTGGGCACCGAGGCGAAGGCGGAGGTCCCCGACCGAGGTCCGCGGCGCCGGAGCCGGGATCCCGTGCATCCATCGTGGCGTGGGAAACAGAAAGGCTGATCCGGCCGGGGCCCCGGTAGACCGGGACGACTGCCCGTCGCGGGCACCCCCGGGGTCCGGCGGGGGCACCGAGGCGACGGCGGAGGTCCCCGACCGAGGCCCGCGGACCCGGAGCCGGGATCCCGTGCATCCATCGTGGCGGGGGAAACAGAAAGGCTGATCCGGCCGGGGCCCCGGTAGACCGGGAAGACTGCCCGGCGCGGACACCCCCGGGGTCCGGCGTGGGCACCGAGGCGAAGGCGGAGGTCCCCGACCGAGGCCCGCGGCGCCGGAGCCGGGATCCCGTGCATCCATCGTGGCGGGGGAAACAGAAAGGCTGATCCGGCCGGGGCCCCGGTAGACCGGGACGACTGCCCGTCGCGGGCACCCCCGGGGTCCGGCGGGGGCACCGAGGCGACAGCGGAGGTCCCCGACCGAGGCCCGCGGACCCGGAGCCGGGATCCCGTGCATCCATCGTGGCGGGGGAAACAGAAAGGCTGATCCGGCCGGGGCCCCGGTAGACCGGGAAGACTGCCCGGCGCGGACACCCCCGGGGTCCGGCGTGGGCACCGAGGCGAAGGCGGAGGTCCCCGACCGAGGTCCGCGGCGCCGGAGCCGGGATCCCGTGCATCCATCGTGGCGGGGGAAACAGAAAGGCTGATCCGGCCGGGGCCCCGGTAGACCGGGACGACTGCCCGTCGCGGGCACCCCCGGGGTCCGGCGGGGGCACCGAGGCGACGGCGGAGGTCCCCGACCGAGGCCCGCGGACCCGGAGCCGGGATCCCGTGCATCCATCGTGGCGGGGGAAACAGAAAGGCTGATCCGGCCGGGGCCCCGGTAGACCGGGAAGACTGCCCGGCGCGGACACCCCCGGGGTCCGGCGTGGGCACCGAGGCGAAGGCGGAGGTCCCCGACCGAGGCCCGCGGCGCCGGAGCCGGGATCCCGTGCATCCATCGTGGCGGGGGAAACAGAAAGGCTGATCCGGCCGGGGCCCCGGTAGACCGGGACGACTGCCCGTCGCGGGCACCCCCGGGGTCCGGCGGGGGCACCGAGGCGACGGCGGAGGTCCCCGACCGAGGCCCGCGGACCCGGAGCCGGGATCCCGTGCAT
>NW_027257023.1:35000-37500 GCF_029215685.1 Pituophis catenifer annectens | reverse complement strand
GAAAGAACAAAGGGACCTAAGAACGACTTGCTCCACAAAGCAAATAGGTCAGCAAGAAATAAGAATAATTTCCTTGACTAGAAATGGACTGGATTCGGCCATTCGGCAAGAGGAAGGAAAATATGGAATAAATGAGGGAAGTTAAGATGAGAAATGAAAGGCCTACGAGAGGTTCCTCTGGGAAAACTACACCCAAAACTTTGGAGGAAGGAAGATGGCAGAAATTGTAACAAACTTTTCACTTGAAGTCAAGCTTTTCACGTCAAACCAGCTCTTTCAATCAACCCCTCGCAGCCATCCTGGCAGGGAAGCAGAAAACGGAAACACTCCGGTCCGGCCGAGGCCCGGGTAAACCGGTCCCGCCCGAGCGTCCCGGTAGACCGGGACGGCTGCCCGTCACGGACACCCCAGGGCCCCGGCGCGGGCACCGAGGCGACGGCGGAGGTCCCCGACCGAGGCCCGGGGCCCCCGCGCCGGGATCCCGTACATCCATCAAGGCGGGGAAACAGAAACACTCTAGGCCGGCCGAGGCCCGGGTAAACCGGACCCGCCCGAGGCCGTCCCGGTAGACCGGGACGACTGCCCGGCGCGGACACCCCCGGGGGCCGGCGTGGGCACCGAGGGGACGGCGGAGGTCCCCGACCGAGGCCCGCGGCGCCGGAGCCGGGATCCCGTGCATCCATCGTGGCGGGGGAAACAGAAAGGCTGATCCGGCCGGGGCCCCGGTAAGCCGGACCCGCCCGAGGCCGTCCCGGTAGACCCGGCCCTCTCCCCGTCTCGGGCACCCCAGGGGTCCGGCGTGGGCACCGAGGCGACGGCGGAGGTCCCCGACCGAGGCCCGCGGACCCGGAGCCGGGATCCCGTGCATCCATCGTGGCGGGGGAAACAGAAAGGCTGATCCGGCCGGGGCCCCGGTAGACCGGGAAGACTGCCCGGCGCGGACACCCCCGGGGTCCGGCGTGGGCACCGAGGCGACGGCGGAGGTCCCCGACCGAGGCCCGCGGCGCCGGAGCCGGGATCCCGTGCATCCATCGTGGCGGGGGAAACAGAAAGGCTGATCCGGCCGGGGCCCCGGTAGACCGGGACGACTGCCCGTCGCGGGCACCCCCGGGGTCCGGCGGGGGCACCGAGGCGACGGCGGAGGTCCCCGACCGAGGCCCGCGGACCCGGAGCCGGGATCCCGTGCATCCATCGTGGCGGGGGAAACAGAAAGGCTGATCCGGCCGGGGCCCCGGTAGACCGGGAAGACTGCCCGGCGCGGACACCCCCGGGGTCCGGCGTGGGCACCGAGGCGAAGGCGGAGGTCCCCGACCGAGGTCCGCGGCGCCGGAGCCGGGATCCCGTGCATCCATCGTGGCGTGGGAAACAGAAAGGCTGATCCGGCCGGGGCCCCGGTAGACCGGGACGACTGCCCGTCGCGGGCACCCCCGGGGTCCGGCGGGGGCACCGAGGCGACGGCGGAGGTCCCCGACCGAGGCCCGCGGACCCGGAGCCGGGATCCCGTGCATCCATCGTGGCGGGGGAAACAGAAAGGCTGATCCGGCCGGGGCCCCGGTAGACCGGGAAGACTGCCCGGCGCGGACACCCCCGGGGTCCGGCGTGGGCACCGAGGCGAAGGCGGAGGTCCCCGACCGAGGCCCGCGGCGCCGGAGCCGGGATCCCGTGCATCCATCGTGGCGGGGGAAACAGAAAGGCTGATCCGGCCGGGGCCCCGGTAGACCGGGACGACTGCCCGTCGCGGGCACCCCCGGGGTCCGGCGGGGGCACCGAGGCGACAGCGGAGGTCCCCGACCGAGGCCCGCGGACCCGGAGCCGGGATCCCGTGCATCCATCGTGGCGGGGGAAACAGAAAGGCTGATCCGGCCGGGGCCCCGGTAGACCGGGAAGACTGCCCGGCGCGGACACCCCCGGGGTCCGGCGTGGGCACCGAGGCGAAGGCGGAGGTCCCCGACCGAGGTCCGCGGCGCCGGAGCCGGGATCCCGTGCATCCATCGTGGCGGGGGAAACAGAAAGGCTGATCCGGCCGGGGCCCCGGTAGACCGGGACGACTGCCCGTCGCGGGCACCCCCGGGGTCCGGCGGGGGCACCGAGGCGACGGCGGAGGTCCCCGACCGAGGCCCGCGGACCCGGAGCCGGGATCCCGTGCATCCATCGTGGCGGGGGAAACAGAAAGGCTGATCCGGCCGGGGCCCCGGTAGACCGGGAAGACTGCCCGGCGCGGACACCCCCGGGGTCCGGCGTGGGCACCGAGGCGAAGGCGGAGGTCCCCGACCGAGGCCCGCGGCGCCGGAGCCGGGATCCCGTGCATCCATCGTGGCGGGGGAAACAGAAAGGCTGATCCGGCCGGGGCCCCGGTAGACCGGGACGACTGCCCGTCGCGGGCACCCCCGGGGTCCGGCGGGGGCACCGAGGCGACGGCGGAGGTCCCCGACCGAGGCCCGCGGACCCGGAGCCGGGATCCCGTGCATCCATCGTGGCGGGGGAAACAGAAAGGCTGATC
>NW_027257023.1:20000-22500 GCF_029215685.1 Pituophis catenifer annectens | reverse complement strand
CACAAAGCAAATAGGTCAGCAAGAAATAAGAATAATTTCCTTGACTAGAAATGGACTGGATTCGGCCATTCGGCAAGAGGAAGGAAAATATGGAATAAATGAGGGAAGTTAAGATGAGAAATGAAAGGCCTACGAGAGGTTCCTCTGGGAAAACTACACCCAAAACTTTGGAGGAAGGAAGATGGCAGAAATTGTAACAAACTTTTCACTTGAAGTCAAGCTTTTCACGTCAAACCAGCTCTTTCAATCAACCCCTCGCAGCCATCCTGGCAGGGAAGCAGAAAACGGAAACACTCCGGTCCGGCCGAGGCCCGGGTAAACCGGTCCCGCCCGAGCGTCCCGGTAGACCGGGACGGCTGCCCGTCACGGACACCCCAGGGCCCCGGCGCGGGCACCGAGGCGACGGCGGAGGTCCCCGACCGAGGCCCGGGGCCCCCGCGCCGGGATCCCGTACATCCATCAAGGCGGGGAAACAGAAACACTCTAGGCCGGCCGAGGCCCGGGTAAACCGGACCCGCCCGAGGCCGTCCCGGTAGACCGGGACGACTGCCCGGCGCGGACACCCCCGGGGGCCGGCGTGGGCACCGAGGGGACGGCGGAGGTCCCCGACCGAGGCCCGCGGCGCCGGAGCCGGGATCCCGTGCATCCATCGTGGCGGGGGAAACAGAAAGGCTGATCCGGCCGGGGCCCCGGTAAGCCGGACCCGCCCGAGGCCGTCCCGGTAGACCCGGCCCTCTCCCCGTCTCGGGCACCCCAGGGGTCCGGCGTGGGCACCGAGGCGACGGCGGAGGTCCCCGACCGAGGCCCGCGGACCCGGAGCCGGGATCCCGTGCATCCATCGTGGCGGGGGAAACAGAAAGGCTGATCCGGCCGGGGCCCCGGTAGACCGGGAAGACTGCCCGGCGCGGACACCCCCGGGGTCCGGCGTGGGCACCGAGGCGACGGCGGAGGTCCCCGACCGAGGCCCGCGGCGCCGGAGCCGGGATCCCGTGCATCCATCGTGGCGGGGGAAACAGAAAGGCTGATCCGGCCGGGGCCCCGGTAGACCGGGACGACTGCCCGTCGCGGGCACCCCCGGGGTCCGGCGGGGGCACCGAGGCGACGGCGGAGGTCCCCGACCGAGGCCCGCGGACCCGGAGCCGGGATCCCGTGCATCCATCGTGGCGGGGGAAACAGAAAGGCTGATCCGGCCGGGGCCCCGGTAGACCGGGAAGACTGCCCGGCGCGGACACCCCCGGGGTCCGGCGTGGGCACCGAGGCGAAGGCGGAGGTCCCCGACCGAGGTCCGCGGCGCCGGAGCCGGGATCCCGTGCATCCATCGTGGCGTGGGAAACAGAAAGGCTGATCCGGCCGGGGCCCCGGTAGACCGGGACGACTGCCCGTCGCGGGCACCCCCGGGGTCCGGCGGGGGCACCGAGGCGACGGCGGAGGTCCCCGACCGAGGCCCGCGGACCCGGAGCCGGGATCCCGTGCATCCATCGTGGCGGGGGAAACAGAAAGGCTGATCCGGCCGGGGCCCCGGTAGACCGGGAAGACTGCCCGGCGCGGACACCCCCGGGGTCCGGCGTGGGCACCGAGGCGAAGGCGGAGGTCCCCGACCGAGGCCCGCGGCGCCGGAGCCGGGATCCCGTGCATCCATCGTGGCGGGGGAAACAGAAAGGCTGATCCGGCCGGGGCCCCGGTAGACCGGGACGACTGCCCGTCGCGGGCACCCCCGGGGTCCGGCGGGGGCACCGAGGCGACAGCGGAGGTCCCCGACCGAGGCCCGCGGACCCGGAGCCGGGATCCCGTGCATCCATCGTGGCGGGGGAAACAGAAAGGCTGATCCGGCCGGGGCCCCGGTAGACCGGGAAGACTGCCCGGCGCGGACACCCCCGGGGTCCGGCGTGGGCACCGAGGCGAAGGCGGAGGTCCCCGACCGAGGTCCGCGGCGCCGGAGCCGGGATCCCGTGCATCCATCGTGGCGGGGGAAACAGAAAGGCTGATCCGGCCGGGGCCCCGGTAGACCGGGACGACTGCCCGTCGCGGGCACCCCCGGGGTCCGGCGGGGGCACCGAGGCGACGGCGGAGGTCCCCGACCGAGGCCCGCGGACCCGGAGCCGGGATCCCGTGCATCCATCGTGGCGGGGGAAACAGAAAGGCTGATCCGGCCGGGGCCCCGGTAGACCGGGAAGACTGCCCGGCGCGGACACCCCCGGGGTCCGGCGTGGGCACCGAGGCGAAGGCGGAGGTCCCCGACCGAGGCCCGCGGCGCCGGAGCCGGGATCCCGTGCATCCATCGTGGCGGGGGAAACAGAAAGGCTGATCCGGCCGGGGCCCCGGTAGACCGGGACGACTGCCCGTCGCGGGCACCCCCGGGGTCCGGCGGGGGCACCGAGGCGACGGCGGAGGTCCCCGACCGAGGCCCGCGGACCCGGAGCCGGGATCCCGTGCATCCATCGTGGCGGGGGAAACAGAAAGGCTGATCCGGCCGGGGCCCCGGTAGACCGGGAAGACTGCC
>NW_027257023.1:5000-7500 GCF_029215685.1 Pituophis catenifer annectens | reverse complement strand
AATTTCCTTGACTAGAAATGGACTGGATTCGGCCATTCGGCAAGAGGAAGGAAAATATGGAATAAATGAGGGAAGTTAAGATGAGAAATGAAAGGCCTACGAGAGGTTCCTCTGGGAAAACTACACCCAAAACTTTGGAGGAAGGAAGATGGCAGAAATTGTAACAAACTTTTCACTTGAAGTCAAGCTTTTCACGTCAAACCAGCTCTTTCAATCAACCCCTCGCAGCCATCCTGGCAGGGAAGCAGAAAACGGAAACACTCCGGTCCGGCCGAGGCCCGGGTAAACCGGTCCCGCCCGAGCGTCCCGGTAGACCGGGACGGCTGCCCGTCACGGACACCCCAGGGCCCCGGCGCGGGCACCGAGGCGACGGCGGAGGTCCCCGACCGAGGCCCGGGGCCCCCGCGCCGGGATCCCGTACATCCATCAAGGCGGGGAAACAGAAACACTCTAGGCCGGCCGAGGCCCGGGTAAACCGGACCCGCCCGAGGCCGTCCCGGTAGACCGGGACGACTGCCCGGCGCGGACACCCCCGGGGGCCGGCGTGGGCACCGAGGGGACGGCGGAGGTCCCCGACCGAGGCCCGCGGCGCCGGAGCCGGGATCCCGTGCATCCATCGTGGCGGGGGAAACAGAAAGGCTGATCCGGCCGGGGCCCCGGTAAGCCGGACCCGCCCGAGGCCGTCCCGGTAGACCCGGCCCTCTCCCCGTCTCGGGCACCCCAGGGGTCCGGCGTGGGCACCGAGGCGACGGCGGAGGTCCCCGACCGAGGCCCGCGGACCCGGAGCCGGGATCCCGTGCATCCATCGTGGCGGGGGAAACAGAAAGGCTGATCCGGCCGGGGCCCCGGTAGACCGGGAAGACTGCCCGGCGCGGACACCCCCGGGGTCCGGCGTGGGCACCGAGGCGACGGCGGAGGTCCCCGACCGAGGCCCGCGGCGCCGGAGCCGGGATCCCGTGCATCCATCGTGGCGGGGGAAACAGAAAGGCTGATCCGGCCGGGGCCCCGGTAGACCGGGACGACTGCCCGTCGCGGGCACCCCCGGGGTCCGGCGGGGGCACCGAGGCGACGGCGGAGGTCCCCGACCGAGGCCCGCGGACCCGGAGCCGGGATCCCGTGCATCCATCGTGGCGGGGGAAACAGAAAGGCTGATCCGGCCGGGGCCCCGGTAGACCGGGAAGACTGCCCGGCGCGGACACCCCCGGGGTCCGGCGTGGGCACCGAGGCGAAGGCGGAGGTCCCCGACCGAGGTCCGCGGCGCCGGAGCCGGGATCCCGTGCATCCATCGTGGCGTGGGAAACAGAAAGGCTGATCCGGCCGGGGCCCCGGTAGACCGGGACGACTGCCCGTCGCGGGCACCCCCGGGGTCCGGCGGGGGCACCGAGGCGACGGCGGAGGTCCCCGACCGAGGCCCGCGGACCCGGAGCCGGGATCCCGTGCATCCATCGTGGCGGGGGAAACAGAAAGGCTGATCCGGCCGGGGCCCCGGTAGACCGGGAAGACTGCCCGGCGCGGACACCCCCGGGGTCCGGCGTGGGCACCGAGGCGAAGGCGGAGGTCCCCGACCGAGGCCCGCGGCGCCGGAGCCGGGATCCCGTGCATCCATCGTGGCGGGGGAAACAGAAAGGCTGATCCGGCCGGGGCCCCGGTAGACCGGGACGACTGCCCGTCGCGGGCACCCCCGGGGTCCGGCGGGGGCACCGAGGCGACAGCGGAGGTCCCCGACCGAGGCCCGCGGACCCGGAGCCGGGATCCCGTGCATCCATCGTGGCGGGGGAAACAGAAAGGCTGATCCGGCCGGGGCCCCGGTAGACCGGGAAGACTGCCCGGCGCGGACACCCCCGGGGTCCGGCGTGGGCACCGAGGCGAAGGCGGAGGTCCCCGACCGAGGTCCGCGGCGCCGGAGCCGGGATCCCGTGCATCCATCGTGGCGGGGGAAACAGAAAGGCTGATCCGGCCGGGGCCCCGGTAGACCGGGACGACTGCCCGTCGCGGGCACCCCCGGGGTCCGGCGGGGGCACCGAGGCGACGGCGGAGGTCCCCGACCGAGGCCCGCGGACCCGGAGCCGGGATCCCGTGCATCCATCGTGGCGGGGGAAACAGAAAGGCTGATCCGGCCGGGGCCCCGGTAGACCGGGAAGACTGCCCGGCGCGGACACCCCCGGGGTCCGGCGTGGGCACCGAGGCGAAGGCGGAGGTCCCCGACCGAGGCCCGCGGCGCCGGAGCCGGGATCCCGTGCATCCATCGTGGCGGGGGAAACAGAAAGGCTGATCCGGCCGGGGCCCCGGTAGACCGGGACGACTGCCCGTCGCGGGCACCCCCGGGGTCCGGCGGGGGCACCGAGGCGACGGCGGAGGTCCCCGACCGAGGCCCGCGGACCCGGAGCCGGGATCCCGTGCATCCATCGTGGCGGGGGAAACAGAAAGGCTGATCCGGCCGGGGCCCCGGTAGACCGGGAAGACTGCCCGGCGCGGACACCCCCGGGGTCCGGCGTGGGCA
>NW_027257021.1:70000-72500 GCF_029215685.1 Pituophis catenifer annectens | reverse complement strand
AAGAGAGAAAGCGGAATTATTTGATAAACAACGTAGAGATGACCAAGAACAGGAAAGATGGAGAGATGAAAGTGGGGACGGACGACGGGAGGAGAAGAAAGAACAGCCAAAAGAGAGCCAAGTAAGAGAACAAGACGAGAAAGCGTCGAGAGAAGGAGCAGAAGAAGTTGAAGAAAGAACAAAGGGACCTAAGAACGACTTGCTCCACAAAGCAAATAGGTCAGCAAGAAATAAGAATAATTTCCTTGACTAGAAATGGACTGGATTCGGCCATTCGGCAAGAGGAAGGAAAATATGGAATAAATGAGGGAAGTTAAGATGAGAAATGAAAGGCCTACGAGAGGTTCCTCTGGGAAAACTACACCCAAAACTTTGGAGGAAGGAAGATGGCAGAAATTGTAACAAACTTTTCACTTGAAGTCAAGCTTTTCACGTCAAACCAGCTCTTTCAATCAACCCCTCGCAGCCATCCTGGCAGGGAAGCAGAAAACGGAAACACTCCGGTCCGGCCGAGGCCCGGGTAAACCGGTCCCGCCCGAGCGTCCCGGTAGACCGGGACGGCTGCCCGTCACGGACACCCCAGGGCCCCGGCGCGGGCACCGAGGCGACGGCGGAGGTCCCCGACCGAGGCCCGGGGCCCCCGCGCCGGGATCCCGTACATCCATCAAGGCGGGGAAACAGAAACACTCTAGGCCGGCCGAGGCCCGGGTAAACCGGACCCGCCCAAGGCCGTCCCGGTAGACCGGGACGACTGCCCGGCGCGGACACCCCCGGGGGCCGGCGTGGGCACCGAGGGGACGGCGGAGGTCCCCGACCGAGGCCCGCGGCGCCGGAGCCGGGATCCCGTGCATCCATCGTGGCGGGGGAAACAGAAAGGCTGATCCGGCCGGGGCCCCGGTAGACCGGGAAGACTGCCCGGCGCGGACACCCCCGGGGTCCGGCGTGGGCACCGAGGCGAAGGCGGAGGTCCCCGACCGAGGCCCGCGGCGCCGGAGCCGGGATCCCGTGCATCCATCGTGGCGGGGGAAACAGAAAGGCTGATCCGGCCGGGGCCCCGGTAGACCGGGACGACTGCCCGTCGCGGGCACCCCCGGGGTCCGGCGGGGGCACCGAGGCGACGGCGGAGGTCCCCGACCGAGGCCCGCGGACCCGGAGCCGGGATCCCGTGCATCCATCGTGGCGGGGGAAACAGAAAGGCTGATCCGGCCGGGGCCCCGGTAGACCGGGACGACTGCCCGTCGCGGGCACCCCCGGGGTCCGGCGGGGGCACCGAGGCGACGGCGGAGGTCCCCGACCGAGGCCCGCGGACCCGGAGCCGGGATCCCGTGCATCCATCGTGGCGGGGGAAACAGAAAGGCTGATCCGGCCGGGGCCCCGGTAGACCGGGAAGACTGCCCGGCGCGGACACCCCCGGGGTCCGGCGTGGGCACCGAGGCGAAGGCGGAGGTCCCCGACCGAGGCCCGCGGCGCCGGAGCCGGGATCCCGTGCATCCATCGTGGCGGGGGAAACAGAAAGGCTGATCCGGCCGGGGCCCCGGTAGACCGGGACGACTGCCCGTCGCGGGCACCCCCGGGGTCCGGCGGGGGCGCCGAGGCGACGGCGGAGGTCCCCGACCGAGGCCCGCGGACCCGGAGCCGGGATCCCGTGCATCCATCGTGGCGGGGGAAACAGAAAGGCTGATCCGGCCGGGGCCCCGGTAGACCGGGAAGACTGCCCGGCGCGGACACCCCCGGGGTCCGGCGGGGGCACCGAGGCGACGGCGGAGGTCCCCGACCGAGGTCCGCGGCGCCGGAGCCGGGATCCCGTGCATCCATCGTGGCGGGGGAAACAGAAAGGCTGATCCGGCCGGGGCCCCGGTAGACCGGGACGACTGCCCGTCGCGGGCACCCCCGGGGTCCGGCGGGGGCGCCGAGGCGACGGCGGAGGTCCCCGACCGAGGCCCGCGGACCCGGAGCCGGGATCCCGTGCATCCATCGTGGCGGGGGAAACAGAAAGGCTGATCCGGCCGGGGCCCCGGTAAGCCGGACCCGCCCGAGGCCGTCCCGGTAGACCCGGCCCTCTCCCCGTCTCGGGCACCCCCGGGGTCCGGCGTGGGCACCGAGGCGACGGCGGAGGTCCCCGACCGAGGCCCGCGGACCCGGAGCCGGGATCCCGTGCATCCATCGTGGCGGGGGAAACAGAAAGGCTGATCCGGCCGGGGCCCCGGTAGACCGGGAAGACTGCCCGGCGCGGACACCCCCGGGGTCCGGCGTGGGCACCGAGGCGAAGGCGGAGGTCCCCGACCGAGGCCCGCGGCGCCGGAGCCGGGATCCCGTGCATCCATCGTGGCGGGGGAAACAGAAAGGCTGATCCGGCCGGGGCCCCGGTAGACCGGGACGACTGCCCGTCGCGGGCACCCCCGGGGTCCGGCGGGGGCGCCGAGGCGACGGCGGAGGTCCCCGACCGAGGCCCGCGGACCCGGAGCCGGGATCCCGTGCATCCATCGTGGCGGGGGAAACA
>NW_027257021.1:55000-57500 GCF_029215685.1 Pituophis catenifer annectens | reverse complement strand
ATGGATGGGAAACACGACGGGAAAGCACAAAATATCGGCGAGCTGAAATATCGGCGAGCTGGCGAGAGCAAAGATATCGAGTAGATTCAAGAGAGAAAGCGGAATTATTTGATAAACAACGTAGAGATGACCAAGAACAGGAAAGATGGAGAGATGAAAGTGGGGACGGACGACGGGAGGAGAAGAAAGAACAGCCAAAAGAGAGCCAAGTAAGAGAACAAGACGAGAAAGCGTCGAGAGAAGGAGCAGAAGAAGTTGAAGAAAGAACAAAGGGACCTAAGAACGACTTGCTCCACAAAGCAAATAGGTCAGCAAGAAATAAGAATAATTTCCTTGACTAGAAATGGACTGGATTCGGCCATTCGGCAAGAGGAAGGAAAATATGGAATAAATGAGGGAAGTTAAGATGAGAAATGAAAGGCCTACGAGAGGTTCCTCTGGGAAAACTACACCCAAAACTTTGGAGGAAGGAAGATGGCAGAAATTGTAACAAACTTTTCACTTGAAGTCAAGCTTTTCACGTCAAACCAGCTCTTTCAATCAACCCCTCGCAGCCATCCTGGCAGGGAAGCAGAAAACGGAAACACTCCGGTCCGGCCGAGGCCCGGGTAAACCGGTCCCGCCCGAGCGTCCCGGTAGACCGGGACGGCTGCCCGTCACGGACACCCCAGGGCCCCGGCGCGGGCACCGAGGCGACGGCGGAGGTCCCCGACCGAGGCCCGGGGCCCCCGCGCCGGGATCCCGTACATCCATCAAGGCGGGGAAACAGAAACACTCTAGGCCGGCCGAGGCCCGGGTAAACCGGACCCGCCCAAGGCCGTCCCGGTAGACCGGGACGACTGCCCGGCGCGGACACCCCCGGGGGCCGGCGTGGGCACCGAGGGGACGGCGGAGGTCCCCGACCGAGGCCCGCGGCGCCGGAGCCGGGATCCCGTGCATCCATCGTGGCGGGGGAAACAGAAAGGCTGATCCGGCCGGGGCCCCGGTAGACCGGGAAGACTGCCCGGCGCGGACACCCCCGGGGTCCGGCGTGGGCACCGAGGCGAAGGCGGAGGTCCCCGACCGAGGCCCGCGGCGCCGGAGCCGGGATCCCGTGCATCCATCGTGGCGGGGGAAACAGAAAGGCTGATCCGGCCGGGGCCCCGGTAGACCGGGACGACTGCCCGTCGCGGGCACCCCCGGGGTCCGGCGGGGGCACCGAGGCGACGGCGGAGGTCCCCGACCGAGGCCCGCGGACCCGGAGCCGGGATCCCGTGCATCCATCGTGGCGGGGGAAACAGAAAGGCTGATCCGGCCGGGGCCCCGGTAGACCGGGACGACTGCCCGTCGCGGGCACCCCCGGGGTCCGGCGGGGGCACCGAGGCGACGGCGGAGGTCCCCGACCGAGGCCCGCGGACCCGGAGCCGGGATCCCGTGCATCCATCGTGGCGGGGGAAACAGAAAGGCTGATCCGGCCGGGGCCCCGGTAGACCGGGAAGACTGCCCGGCGCGGACACCCCCGGGGTCCGGCGTGGGCACCGAGGCGAAGGCGGAGGTCCCCGACCGAGGCCCGCGGCGCCGGAGCCGGGATCCCGTGCATCCATCGTGGCGGGGGAAACAGAAAGGCTGATCCGGCCGGGGCCCCGGTAGACCGGGACGACTGCCCGTCGCGGGCACCCCCGGGGTCCGGCGGGGGCGCCGAGGCGACGGCGGAGGTCCCCGACCGAGGCCCGCGGACCCGGAGCCGGGATCCCGTGCATCCATCGTGGCGGGGGAAACAGAAAGGCTGATCCGGCCGGGGCCCCGGTAGACCGGGAAGACTGCCCGGCGCGGACACCCCCGGGGTCCGGCGGGGGCACCGAGGCGACGGCGGAGGTCCCCGACCGAGGTCCGCGGCGCCGGAGCCGGGATCCCGTGCATCCATCGTGGCGGGGGAAACAGAAAGGCTGATCCGGCCGGGGCCCCGGTAGACCGGGACGACTGCCCGTCGCGGGCACCCCCGGGGTCCGGCGGGGGCGCCGAGGCGACGGCGGAGGTCCCCGACCGAGGCCCGCGGACCCGGAGCCGGGATCCCGTGCATCCATCGTGGCGGGGGAAACAGAAAGGCTGATCCGGCCGGGGCCCCGGTAAGCCGGACCCGCCCGAGGCCGTCCCGGTAGACCCGGCCCTCTCCCCGTCTCGGGCACCCCCGGGGTCCGGCGTGGGCACCGAGGCGACGGCGGAGGTCCCCGACCGAGGCCCGCGGACCCGGAGCCGGGATCCCGTGCATCCATCGTGGCGGGGGAAACAGAAAGGCTGATCCGGCCGGGGCCCCGGTAGACCGGGAAGACTGCCCGGCGCGGACACCCCCGGGGTCCGGCGTGGGCACCGAGGCGAAGGCGGAGGTCCCCGACCGAGGCCCGCGGCGCCGGAGCCGGGATCCCGTGCATCCATCGTGGCGGGGGAAACAGAAAGGCTGATCCGGCCGGGGCCCCGGTAGACCGGGACGACTGCCCGTCGCGGGCACCCCCGGGGTCCGGCG
>NW_027257021.1:40000-42500 GCF_029215685.1 Pituophis catenifer annectens | reverse complement strand
ACACGCGATGAGAAACCACCCGCCCAGAGAAATTCATCTCCGATTTACCGAGAAGACAGGGAGAGCAGAGAGATCGCAATGGATGGGAAACACGACGGGAAAGCACAAAATATCGGCGAGCTGAAATATCGGCGAGCTGGCGAGAGCAAAGATATCGAGTAGATTCAAGAGAGAAAGCGGAATTATTTGATAAACAACGTAGAGATGACCAAGAACAGGAAAGATGGAGAGATGAAAGTGGGGACGGACGACGGGAGGAGAAGAAAGAACAGCCAAAAGAGAGCCAAGTAAGAGAACAAGACGAGAAAGCGTCGAGAGAAGGAGCAGAAGAAGTTGAAGAAAGAACAAAGGGACCTAAGAACGACTTGCTCCACAAAGCAAATAGGTCAGCAAGAAATAAGAATAATTTCCTTGACTAGAAATGGACTGGATTCGGCCATTCGGCAAGAGGAAGGAAAATATGGAATAAATGAGGGAAGTTAAGATGAGAAATGAAAGGCCTACGAGAGGTTCCTCTGGGAAAACTACACCCAAAACTTTGGAGGAAGGAAGATGGCAGAAATTGTAACAAACTTTTCACTTGAAGTCAAGCTTTTCACGTCAAACCAGCTCTTTCAATCAACCCCTCGCAGCCATCCTGGCAGGGAAGCAGAAAACGGAAACACTCCGGTCCGGCCGAGGCCCGGGTAAACCGGTCCCGCCCGAGCGTCCCGGTAGACCGGGACGGCTGCCCGTCACGGACACCCCAGGGCCCCGGCGCGGGCACCGAGGCGACGGCGGAGGTCCCCGACCGAGGCCCGGGGCCCCCGCGCCGGGATCCCGTACATCCATCAAGGCGGGGAAACAGAAACACTCTAGGCCGGCCGAGGCCCGGGTAAACCGGACCCGCCCAAGGCCGTCCCGGTAGACCGGGACGACTGCCCGGCGCGGACACCCCCGGGGGCCGGCGTGGGCACCGAGGGGACGGCGGAGGTCCCCGACCGAGGCCCGCGGCGCCGGAGCCGGGATCCCGTGCATCCATCGTGGCGGGGGAAACAGAAAGGCTGATCCGGCCGGGGCCCCGGTAGACCGGGAAGACTGCCCGGCGCGGACACCCCCGGGGTCCGGCGTGGGCACCGAGGCGAAGGCGGAGGTCCCCGACCGAGGCCCGCGGCGCCGGAGCCGGGATCCCGTGCATCCATCGTGGCGGGGGAAACAGAAAGGCTGATCCGGCCGGGGCCCCGGTAGACCGGGACGACTGCCCGTCGCGGGCACCCCCGGGGTCCGGCGGGGGCACCGAGGCGACGGCGGAGGTCCCCGACCGAGGCCCGCGGACCCGGAGCCGGGATCCCGTGCATCCATCGTGGCGGGGGAAACAGAAAGGCTGATCCGGCCGGGGCCCCGGTAGACCGGGACGACTGCCCGTCGCGGGCACCCCCGGGGTCCGGCGGGGGCACCGAGGCGACGGCGGAGGTCCCCGACCGAGGCCCGCGGACCCGGAGCCGGGATCCCGTGCATCCATCGTGGCGGGGGAAACAGAAAGGCTGATCCGGCCGGGGCCCCGGTAGACCGGGAAGACTGCCCGGCGCGGACACCCCCGGGGTCCGGCGTGGGCACCGAGGCGAAGGCGGAGGTCCCCGACCGAGGCCCGCGGCGCCGGAGCCGGGATCCCGTGCATCCATCGTGGCGGGGGAAACAGAAAGGCTGATCCGGCCGGGGCCCCGGTAGACCGGGACGACTGCCCGTCGCGGGCACCCCCGGGGTCCGGCGGGGGCGCCGAGGCGACGGCGGAGGTCCCCGACCGAGGCCCGCGGACCCGGAGCCGGGATCCCGTGCATCCATCGTGGCGGGGGAAACAGAAAGGCTGATCCGGCCGGGGCCCCGGTAGACCGGGAAGACTGCCCGGCGCGGACACCCCCGGGGTCCGGCGGGGGCACCGAGGCGACGGCGGAGGTCCCCGACCGAGGTCCGCGGCGCCGGAGCCGGGATCCCGTGCATCCATCGTGGCGGGGGAAACAGAAAGGCTGATCCGGCCGGGGCCCCGGTAGACCGGGACGACTGCCCGTCGCGGGCACCCCCGGGGTCCGGCGGGGGCGCCGAGGCGACGGCGGAGGTCCCCGACCGAGGCCCGCGGACCCGGAGCCGGGATCCCGTGCATCCATCGTGGCGGGGGAAACAGAAAGGCTGATCCGGCCGGGGCCCCGGTAAGCCGGACCCGCCCGAGGCCGTCCCGGTAGACCCGGCCCTCTCCCCGTCTCGGGCACCCCCGGGGTCCGGCGTGGGCACCGAGGCGACGGCGGAGGTCCCCGACCGAGGCCCGCGGACCCGGAGCCGGGATCCCGTGCATCCATCGTGGCGGGGGAAACAGAAAGGCTGATCCGGCCGGGGCCCCGGTAGACCGGGAAGACTGCCCGGCGCGGACACCCCCGGGGTCCGGCGTGGGCACCGAGGCGAAGGCGGAGGTCCCCGACCGAGGCCCGCGGCGCCGGAGCCGGGATCCCGTGCATCCATCGTGGCGGGG
>NW_027257021.1:25000-27500 GCF_029215685.1 Pituophis catenifer annectens | reverse complement strand
AAGAAAGCAAGGAGAGGGAGGGAGGGATAGATATTAAACGGGATGGACGAAACGTAGGGAGCGCACACAAGACACGCGATGAGAAACCACCCGCCCAGAGAAATTCATCTCCGATTTACCGAGAAGACAGGGAGAGCAGAGAGATCGCAATGGATGGGAAACACGACGGGAAAGCACAAAATATCGGCGAGCTGAAATATCGGCGAGCTGGCGAGAGCAAAGATATCGAGTAGATTCAAGAGAGAAAGCGGAATTATTTGATAAACAACGTAGAGATGACCAAGAACAGGAAAGATGGAGAGATGAAAGTGGGGACGGACGACGGGAGGAGAAGAAAGAACAGCCAAAAGAGAGCCAAGTAAGAGAACAAGACGAGAAAGCGTCGAGAGAAGGAGCAGAAGAAGTTGAAGAAAGAACAAAGGGACCTAAGAACGACTTGCTCCACAAAGCAAATAGGTCAGCAAGAAATAAGAATAATTTCCTTGACTAGAAATGGACTGGATTCGGCCATTCGGCAAGAGGAAGGAAAATATGGAATAAATGAGGGAAGTTAAGATGAGAAATGAAAGGCCTACGAGAGGTTCCTCTGGGAAAACTACACCCAAAACTTTGGAGGAAGGAAGATGGCAGAAATTGTAACAAACTTTTCACTTGAAGTCAAGCTTTTCACGTCAAACCAGCTCTTTCAATCAACCCCTCGCAGCCATCCTGGCAGGGAAGCAGAAAACGGAAACACTCCGGTCCGGCCGAGGCCCGGGTAAACCGGTCCCGCCCGAGCGTCCCGGTAGACCGGGACGGCTGCCCGTCACGGACACCCCAGGGCCCCGGCGCGGGCACCGAGGCGACGGCGGAGGTCCCCGACCGAGGCCCGGGGCCCCCGCGCCGGGATCCCGTACATCCATCAAGGCGGGGAAACAGAAACACTCTAGGCCGGCCGAGGCCCGGGTAAACCGGACCCGCCCAAGGCCGTCCCGGTAGACCGGGACGACTGCCCGGCGCGGACACCCCCGGGGGCCGGCGTGGGCACCGAGGGGACGGCGGAGGTCCCCGACCGAGGCCCGCGGCGCCGGAGCCGGGATCCCGTGCATCCATCGTGGCGGGGGAAACAGAAAGGCTGATCCGGCCGGGGCCCCGGTAGACCGGGAAGACTGCCCGGCGCGGACACCCCCGGGGTCCGGCGTGGGCACCGAGGCGAAGGCGGAGGTCCCCGACCGAGGCCCGCGGCGCCGGAGCCGGGATCCCGTGCATCCATCGTGGCGGGGGAAACAGAAAGGCTGATCCGGCCGGGGCCCCGGTAGACCGGGACGACTGCCCGTCGCGGGCACCCCCGGGGTCCGGCGGGGGCACCGAGGCGACGGCGGAGGTCCCCGACCGAGGCCCGCGGACCCGGAGCCGGGATCCCGTGCATCCATCGTGGCGGGGGAAACAGAAAGGCTGATCCGGCCGGGGCCCCGGTAGACCGGGACGACTGCCCGTCGCGGGCACCCCCGGGGTCCGGCGGGGGCACCGAGGCGACGGCGGAGGTCCCCGACCGAGGCCCGCGGACCCGGAGCCGGGATCCCGTGCATCCATCGTGGCGGGGGAAACAGAAAGGCTGATCCGGCCGGGGCCCCGGTAGACCGGGAAGACTGCCCGGCGCGGACACCCCCGGGGTCCGGCGTGGGCACCGAGGCGAAGGCGGAGGTCCCCGACCGAGGCCCGCGGCGCCGGAGCCGGGATCCCGTGCATCCATCGTGGCGGGGGAAACAGAAAGGCTGATCCGGCCGGGGCCCCGGTAGACCGGGACGACTGCCCGTCGCGGGCACCCCCGGGGTCCGGCGGGGGCGCCGAGGCGACGGCGGAGGTCCCCGACCGAGGCCCGCGGACCCGGAGCCGGGATCCCGTGCATCCATCGTGGCGGGGGAAACAGAAAGGCTGATCCGGCCGGGGCCCCGGTAGACCGGGAAGACTGCCCGGCGCGGACACCCCCGGGGTCCGGCGGGGGCACCGAGGCGACGGCGGAGGTCCCCGACCGAGGTCCGCGGCGCCGGAGCCGGGATCCCGTGCATCCATCGTGGCGGGGGAAACAGAAAGGCTGATCCGGCCGGGGCCCCGGTAGACCGGGACGACTGCCCGTCGCGGGCACCCCCGGGGTCCGGCGGGGGCGCCGAGGCGACGGCGGAGGTCCCCGACCGAGGCCCGCGGACCCGGAGCCGGGATCCCGTGCATCCATCGTGGCGGGGGAAACAGAAAGGCTGATCCGGCCGGGGCCCCGGTAAGCCGGACCCGCCCGAGGCCGTCCCGGTAGACCCGGCCCTCTCCCCGTCTCGGGCACCCCCGGGGTCCGGCGTGGGCACCGAGGCGACGGCGGAGGTCCCCGACCGAGGCCCGCGGACCCGGAGCCGGGATCCCGTGCATCCATCGTGGCGGGGGAAACAGAAAGGCTGATCCGGCCGGGGCCCCGGTAGACCGGGAAGACTGCCCGGCGCGGACACCCCCGGGGTCCGGCGTGGGCACCGAG
>NW_027257021.1:10000-12500 GCF_029215685.1 Pituophis catenifer annectens | reverse complement strand
TTAGGGAGAAAAGTTGTAGGGTTAGGGTTAGGTTCAGGTTCAGGCTCAGGGTTATCATTCTGGAAATGATATTAGCAGAAGCAATGGAAGAAAGCAAGGAGAGGGAGGGAGGGATAGATATTAAACGGGATGGACGAAACGTAGGGAGCGCACACAAGACACGCGATGAGAAACCACCCGCCCAGAGAAATTCATCTCCGATTTACCGAGAAGACAGGGAGAGCAGAGAGATCGCAATGGATGGGAAACACGACGGGAAAGCACAAAATATCGGCGAGCTGAAATATCGGCGAGCTGGCGAGAGCAAAGATATCGAGTAGATTCAAGAGAGAAAGCGGAATTATTTGATAAACAACGTAGAGATGACCAAGAACAGGAAAGATGGAGAGATGAAAGTGGGGACGGACGACGGGAGGAGAAGAAAGAACAGCCAAAAGAGAGCCAAGTAAGAGAACAAGACGAGAAAGCGTCGAGAGAAGGAGCAGAAGAAGTTGAAGAAAGAACAAAGGGACCTAAGAACGACTTGCTCCACAAAGCAAATAGGTCAGCAAGAAATAAGAATAATTTCCTTGACTAGAAATGGACTGGATTCGGCCATTCGGCAAGAGGAAGGAAAATATGGAATAAATGAGGGAAGTTAAGATGAGAAATGAAAGGCCTACGAGAGGTTCCTCTGGGAAAACTACACCCAAAACTTTGGAGGAAGGAAGATGGCAGAAATTGTAACAAACTTTTCACTTGAAGTCAAGCTTTTCACGTCAAACCAGCTCTTTCAATCAACCCCTCGCAGCCATCCTGGCAGGGAAGCAGAAAACGGAAACACTCCGGTCCGGCCGAGGCCCGGGTAAACCGGTCCCGCCCGAGCGTCCCGGTAGACCGGGACGGCTGCCCGTCACGGACACCCCAGGGCCCCGGCGCGGGCACCGAGGCGACGGCGGAGGTCCCCGACCGAGGCCCGGGGCCCCCGCGCCGGGATCCCGTACATCCATCAAGGCGGGGAAACAGAAACACTCTAGGCCGGCCGAGGCCCGGGTAAACCGGACCCGCCCAAGGCCGTCCCGGTAGACCGGGACGACTGCCCGGCGCGGACACCCCCGGGGGCCGGCGTGGGCACCGAGGGGACGGCGGAGGTCCCCGACCGAGGCCCGCGGCGCCGGAGCCGGGATCCCGTGCATCCATCGTGGCGGGGGAAACAGAAAGGCTGATCCGGCCGGGGCCCCGGTAGACCGGGAAGACTGCCCGGCGCGGACACCCCCGGGGTCCGGCGTGGGCACCGAGGCGAAGGCGGAGGTCCCCGACCGAGGCCCGCGGCGCCGGAGCCGGGATCCCGTGCATCCATCGTGGCGGGGGAAACAGAAAGGCTGATCCGGCCGGGGCCCCGGTAGACCGGGACGACTGCCCGTCGCGGGCACCCCCGGGGTCCGGCGGGGGCACCGAGGCGACGGCGGAGGTCCCCGACCGAGGCCCGCGGACCCGGAGCCGGGATCCCGTGCATCCATCGTGGCGGGGGAAACAGAAAGGCTGATCCGGCCGGGGCCCCGGTAGACCGGGACGACTGCCCGTCGCGGGCACCCCCGGGGTCCGGCGGGGGCACCGAGGCGACGGCGGAGGTCCCCGACCGAGGCCCGCGGACCCGGAGCCGGGATCCCGTGCATCCATCGTGGCGGGGGAAACAGAAAGGCTGATCCGGCCGGGGCCCCGGTAGACCGGGAAGACTGCCCGGCGCGGACACCCCCGGGGTCCGGCGTGGGCACCGAGGCGAAGGCGGAGGTCCCCGACCGAGGCCCGCGGCGCCGGAGCCGGGATCCCGTGCATCCATCGTGGCGGGGGAAACAGAAAGGCTGATCCGGCCGGGGCCCCGGTAGACCGGGACGACTGCCCGTCGCGGGCACCCCCGGGGTCCGGCGGGGGCGCCGAGGCGACGGCGGAGGTCCCCGACCGAGGCCCGCGGACCCGGAGCCGGGATCCCGTGCATCCATCGTGGCGGGGGAAACAGAAAGGCTGATCCGGCCGGGGCCCCGGTAGACCGGGAAGACTGCCCGGCGCGGACACCCCCGGGGTCCGGCGGGGGCACCGAGGCGACGGCGGAGGTCCCCGACCGAGGTCCGCGGCGCCGGAGCCGGGATCCCGTGCATCCATCGTGGCGGGGGAAACAGAAAGGCTGATCCGGCCGGGGCCCCGGTAGACCGGGACGACTGCCCGTCGCGGGCACCCCCGGGGTCCGGCGGGGGCGCCGAGGCGACGGCGGAGGTCCCCGACCGAGGCCCGCGGACCCGGAGCCGGGATCCCGTGCATCCATCGTGGCGGGGGAAACAGAAAGGCTGATCCGGCCGGGGCCCCGGTAAGCCGGACCCGCCCGAGGCCGTCCCGGTAGACCCGGCCCTCTCCCCGTCTCGGGCACCCCCGGGGTCCGGCGTGGGCACCGAGGCGACGGCGGAGGTCCCCGACCGAGGCCCGCGGACCCGGAGCCGGGATCCCGTGCATCCATCGTGGCGGGGGA
>NW_027257020.1:0-76648 GCF_029215685.1 Pituophis catenifer annectens | reverse complement strand
TAGACCAAAGTGCATCTCAGAATTGGCAGTAATGCTCAATTCAGCCAGAAAACATAACATTTGACACAGAGCTCAGATTTGCGGAAGAAACACATATTCATGCTCCTCACAGTCTGAAAAGCACAAAAAGAGATTCAATTTTCAAGTACGAGCTTTCCCTGAGGAGTTAGAACAATGTGCATCTCAGAATTGGCAGTAGGGCTCAATTCAGCCAGAAAACATAACTTTTGACACAGAGCTCAGATTTGCAGAAGAAACACATATTCATGCTCCTCACAGTCTGAAAAGCAAAAAAACGCCTTCACTTTTCAAGTATGAGATTTCCCTGAGAAGTTAGATCAAAGTGCATCTCAGAATTGGCAGTAGGGCTCAATTCAGCCAGACTAAGTAACTTTTGACACAGAGCTCAGATTTGCAGAAGAAACACATATTCATGCTCCTCACGGTCTGAAAAGCACAAAAACGCCTTCAATTTTCAAGTACGAGCTTTCCCTGAGGAGTTAGACCAAAGTGCATCTCAGAATTGGCAGTATGGCTCAATTCAGCCAGAAAACGTAACATTTGACACAGAGCTCAGATTTGCAGAAGAAACACATATTCATGCTCCTCACAGTCTGAAAAGAACAAATACGCCTTCAATTTTCAAGTACGAGCTTTCCCTGAGGTGTTAGACCAAAGTGCATCTCAGAATTGGGAGTAGGGCTCAATTCAGCCAGAAAACGTAACTTTTGACACAGAGCTCAGATTTGCAGAAGAAACACATATTCATGCTCCTCACAGTCTGAAAAGAACAAGTACGCCTTCAATTTTCAAGTACGAGCTTTCCCTGAGGTGTTAGACCAACGTGCATCTCAGAATTGGCAGTAGGGCTCAATTCAGCCAGAAAACGTAACTTTTGACACAGAGCTCAGATTTGCAGAAGAAACACATATTCATGCTCCTCACAGTCCTGAAAAGAACAAATACGCCTTCAATTTTCAAGTACGAGCTTTCCCTGAGGTGTTAGACCAAAGTGCATCTCAGAATTGGAAGTAGGGCTCAATTCACCCAGAAAAAGTAACTTTTGACACAGAGCTCAGATTTGCAGAAGAAACACATATTCATGCTCCTCACAGTCTGAAAAGCACAAAAACGCCTTCACTTTTCAAGTATGAGATTTCCCTGAGAAGTTAGATCAAAGTGCATCTCAGAATTGGCAGTAGGGCTCAATTCAGCCAGACTAAGTAACTTTTGACACAGAGCTCAGATTTTCCGAAGAAACACATATTTATGCTCCTCACAGTCTGAAAAGCACAAATACGCCTTCAATTTTCAAGTACGAGCTTTCCCTGAGGAGTTAGACCAAAGTGCATCTCAGAATTGGCAGTAGGGCTCAATTCAGCCAGACTAAGTAACTTTTGACACAGAGCTCAGATTTTCCGAAGAAACACATATTCATGCTCCTCACAGTCTGAAAAGCACAAAAACGCCTACAATTTTCAAGTACGAGGTTTCCCTGAGGAGTTAGACCAAAGTGCATCTCAGAATTGGAAGTAGGGATCAATTCAGCCAGAAAAAGTAACTTTTGACACAGAGCTCAGATTTTCCGAAGAAACACATATTTATGCTCCTCACAGTCTGAAAAGCACAAAAACGCCTTCACTTTTCAAGTATGAGCTTTCCCTGAGAAGTTAGACCAAAGTGCATCTCAGAATTGGCAGTAGGGCTCAATTCAGCTAGAAAAAGTAACTTTTGACACAGAGCTCAGACTTGCAGAAGAAACACATATTCATGCTCCTCACGGTCTGAAAAGCACAAAAACGCCTTCAATTTTCAAGTACGAGCTTTCCCTGAGGAGTTAGACCAAAGTGCATCTCAGAATTGGCAGTATGGCTCAATTCAGCCAGAAAACGTAACATTTGACACAGAGCTCAGATTTGCAGAAGAAACACATATTCATGCTCCTCACAGTCTGAAAAGAACAAATACGCCTTCAATTTTCAAGTACGAGCTTTCCCTGAGGTGTTAGACCAAAGTGCATCTCAGAATTGGGAGTAGGGCTCAATTCAGCCAGAAAACGTAACTTTTGACACAGAGCTCAGATTTGCAGAAGAAACACATATTCATGCTCCTCACAGTCTGAAAAGAACAAGTACGCCTTCAATTTTCAAGTACGAGCTTTCCCTGAGGTGTTAGACCAACGTGCATCTCAGAATTGGCAGTAGGGCTCAATTCAGCCAGAAAACGTAACTTTTGACACAGAGCTCAGATTTGCAGAAGAAACACATATTCATGCTCCTCACAGTCTGAAAAGAACAAATACGCCTTCAATTTTCAAGTACGAGCTTTCCCTGAGGTGTTAGACCAAAGTGCATCTCAGAATTGGAAGTAGGGCTCAATTCACCCAGAAAAAGTAACTTTTGACACAGAGCTCAGATTTGCAGAAGAAACACATATTCATGCTCCTCACAGTCTGAAAAGCACAAAAACGCCTTCACTTTTCAAGTATGAGATTTCCCTGAGAAGTTAGATCAAAGTGCATCTCAGAATTGGCAGTAGGGCTCAATTCAGCCAGACTAAGTAACTTTTGACACAGAGCTCAGATTTTCCGAAGAAACACATATTTATTGCTCCTCACAGTCTGAAAAGCACAAATACGCCTTCAATTTTCAAGTACGAGCTTTCCCTGAGGAGTTAGACCAAAGTGCATCTCAGAATTGGCAGTAGGGCTCAATTCAGCCAGACTAAGTAACTTTTGACACAGAGCTCAGATTTTCCGAAGAAACACATATTTATGCTCCTCACAGTCTGAAAAGCACAAAAACGCCTTCACTTTTCAAGTATGAGCTTTCCCTGAGAAGTTAGACCAAAGTGCATCTCAGAATTGGCAGTAGGGCTCAATTCAGCTAGAAAAAGTAACTTTTGACACAGAGCTCAGACTTGCAGAAGAAACACATATTCATGCTCCTCACGGTCTGAAAAGCACAAAAACGCCTTCAATTTTCAAGTACGAGCTTTCCCTGAGGAGTTAGACCAAAGTGCATCTCAGAATTGGGAGTAGGGCTCAATTCAGCCAGAAAACGTAACTTTTGACACAGAGCTCAGATTTGCAGAAGAAACACATATTCATGCTCCTCACAGTCTGAAAAGAACAAGTACGCCTTCAATTTTCAAGTACGAGCTTTCCCTGAGGTGTTAGACCAACGTGCATCTCAGAATTGGCAGTAGGGCTCAATTCAGCCAGAAAACGTAACTTTTGACACAGAGCTCAGATTTGCAGAAGAAACACATATTCATGCTCCTCACAGTCTGAAAAGAACAAATACGCCTTCAATTTTCAAGTACGAGCTTTCCCTGAGGTGTTAGACCAAAGTGCATCTCAGAATTGGAAGTAGGGCTCAATTCACCCAGAAAAAGTAACTTTTGACACAGAGCTCAGATTTGCAGAAGAAACACATATTCATGCTCCTCACAGTCTGAAAAGCACAAAAACGCCTTCACTTTTCAAGTATGAGATTTCCCTGAGAAGTTAGATCAAAGTGCATCTCAGAATTGGCAGTAGGGCTCAATTCAGCCAGACTAAGTAACTTTTGACACAGAGCTCAGATTTTCCGAAGAAACACATATTTATGCTCCTCACAGTCTGAAAAGCACAAATACGCCTTCAATTTTCAAGTACGAGCTTTCCCTGAGGAGTTAGACCAAAGTGCATCTCAGAATTGGCAGTAGGGCTCAATTCAGCCAGACTAAGTAACTTTTGACACAGAGCTCAGATTTTCCGAAGAAACACATATTCATGCTCCTCACAGTCTGAAAAGCACAAAAACGCCTACAATTTTCAAGTACGATGTTTCCCTGAGGAGTTAGACCAAAGTGCATCTCAGAATTGGAAGTAGGGATCAATTCAGCCAGAAAAAGTAACTTTTGACACAGAGCTCAGATTTTCCGAAGAAACACATATTTATGCTCCTCACAGTCTGAAAAGCACAAAAACGCCTTCAATTTTCAAGTACGAGCTTTCCCTGAGGAGTTAGACCAAAGTGCATCTCAGAATTGGCAGTATGGCTCAATTCAGCCAGAAAACGTAACATTTGACACAGAGCTCAGATTTGCAGAAGAAACACATATTCATGCTCCTCACAGTCTGAAAAGAACAAATACGCCTTCAATTTTCAAGTACGAGCTTTCCCTGAGGTGTTAGACCAAAGTGCATCTCAGAATTGGGAGTAGGGCTCAATTCAGCCAGAAAACGTAACTTTTGACACAGAGCTCAGATTTGCAGAAGAAACACATATTCATGCTCCTCACAGTCTGAAAAGAACAAATACGCCTTCAATTTTCAAGTACGAGCTTTCCCTGAGGTGTTAGACCAAAGTGCATCTCAGAATTGGCAGTAGGGCTCAATTCAGCCAGAAAACGTAACTTTTGACACAGAGCTCAGATTTGCAGAAGAAACACATATTCATGCTCCTCACACTCTGAAAAGAACAAATACGCCTTCAATTTTCAAGTACGAGCTTTCCCTGAGGTGTTAGACCAAAGTGCATCTCAGAATTGGCAGTAATGCTCAATTCAGCCAGAAAACATAACATTTGACACAGAGCTCAGATTTGCGGAAGAAACACATATTCATGCTCCTCACAGTCTGAAAAGCACAAAAACAGATTCAATTTTCAAGTACGAGCTTTCCCTGAGGAGTTAGAACAATGTGCATCTCAGAATTGGCAGTAGGGCTCAATTCAGCCAGAAAACATAACTTTTGACACAGAGCTCAGATTTGCAGAAGAAACACATATTCATGCTCCTCACAGTCTGAAAAGCACAAAAACGCCTTCACTTTTCAAGTATGAGATTTCCCTGAGAAGTTAGATCAAAGTGCATCTCAGAATTGGCAGTAGGGCTCAATTCAGCCAGACTAAGTAACTTTTGACACAGAGCTCAGATTTGCAGAAGAAACACATATTCATGCTCCTCACGGTCTGAAAAGCATAAAAAGGCCTTCAATTTTCAAGTACGAGCTTTCCCTGAGGAGTTAGACCAAAGTGCATCTCAGAATTGGCAGTATGGCTCAATTCAGCCAGAAAACGTAACATTTGACACAGAGCTCAGATTTGCAGAAGAAACACATATTCATGCTCCTCACAGTCTGAAAAGAACAAATACGCCTTCAATTTTCAAGTACGAGCTTTCCCTGAGGTGTTAGACTAAAGTGCATCTCAGAATTGGGAGTAGGGCTCAATTCAGCCAGAAAACGTAACTTTTGACACAGAGCTCAGATTTGCAGAAGAAACACATATTCATGCTCCTCACAGTCTGAAAAGAACAAGTACGCCTTCAATTTTCAAGTACGAGCTTTCCCTGAGGTGTTAGACCAACGTGCATCTCAGAATTGGCAGTAGGGCTCAATTCAGCCAGAAAACGTAACTTTTGACACAGAGCTCAGATTTGCAGAAGAAACACATATTCATGCTCCTCACAGTCTGAAAAGAACAAATACGCCTTCAATTTTCAAGTACGAGCTTTCCCTGAGGTGTTAGACCAAAGTGCATCTCAGAATTGGAAGTAGGGCTCAATTCACCCAGAAAAAGTAACTTTTGACACAGAGCTCAGATTTGCAGAAGAAACACATATTCATGCTCCTCACAGTCTGAAAAGCACAAAAACGCCTTCACTTTTCAAGTATGAGATTTCCCTGAGAAGTTAGATCAAAGTGCATCTCAGAATTGGCAGTAGGGCTCAATTCAGCCAGACTAAGTAACTTTTGACACAGAGCTCAGATTTTCCGAAGAAACACATATTTATGCTCCTCACAGTCTGAAAAGCACAAATACGCCTTCAATTTTCAAGTACGAGCTTTCCCTGAGGAGTTAGACCAAAGTGCATCTCAGAATTGGCAGTAGGGCTCAATTCAGCCAGAAAACATAACATTTGACACAGAGCTCAGATTTGCGGAAGAAACACATATTCATGCTCCTCACAGTCTGAAAAGCACAAAAACAGATTCAATTTTCAAGTACGAGCTTTCCCTGAGGAGTTAGAACAATGTGCATCTCAGAATTGGCAGTAGGGCTCAATTCAGCCAGAAAACGTAACTTTTGACACAGAGCTCAGATTTGCAGAAGAAACACATATTCATGCTCCTCACAGTCTGAAAAGCACAAAAACGCCTTCACTTTTCAAGTATGAGATTTCCCTGAGAAGTTAGATCAAAGTGCATCTCAGAATTGGCAGTAGGGCTCAATTCAGCCAGACTAAGTAACTTTTTGACACAGAGCTCAGATTTGCAGAAGAAACACATATTCATGCTCCTCACGGTCTGAAAAGCACAAAAACGCCTTCAATTTTCAAGTACGAGCTTTCCCTGAGGAGTTAGACCAAAGTGCATCTCAGAATTGGCAGTAGGGCTCAATTCAGCCAGACTAAGTAACTTTTGACACAGAGCTCAGATTTTCCGAAGAAACACATATTTATGCTCCTCACAGTCTGAAAAGCACAAATACGCCTTCAATTTTCAAGTACGAGCTTTCCCTGAGGAGTTAGACCAAAGTGCATCTCAGAATTGGCAGTAGGGCTCAATTCAGCCAGACTAAGTAACTTTTGACACAGAGCTCAGATTTTCCGAAGAAACACATATTTATGCTCCTCACAGTCTGAAAAGCACAAAAACGCCTTCACTTTTCAAGTATGAGCTTTCCCTGAGAAGTTAGACCAAAGTGCATCTCAGAATTGGCAGTAGGGCTCAATTCAGCTAGAAAAAGTAACTTTTGACACAGAGCTCAGACTTGCAGAAGAAACACATATTCATGCTCCTCACGGTCTGAAAAGCACAAAAACGCCTTCAATTTTCAAGTACGAGCTTTCCCTGAGGAGTTAGACCAAAGTGCATCTCAGAATTGGGAGTAGGGCTCAATTCAGCCAGAAAACGTAACTTTTGACACAGAGCTCAGATTTGCAGAAGAAACACATATTCATGCTCCTCACAGTCTGAAAAGAACAAGTACGCCTTCAATTTTCAAGTACGAGCTTTCCCTGAGGTGTTAGACCAACGTGCATCTCAGAATTGGCAGTAGGGCTCAATTCAGCCAGAAAACGTAACTTTTGACACAGAGCTCAGATTTGCAGAAGAAACACATATTCATGCTCCTCACAGTCTGAAAAGAACAAATACGCCTTCAATTTTCAAGTACGAGCTTTCCCTGAGGTGTTAGACCAAAGTGCATCTCAGAATTGGAAGTAGGGCTCAATTCACCCAGAAAAAGTAACTTTTGACACAGAGCTCAGATTTGCAGAAGAAACACATATTCATGCTCCTCACAGTCTGAAAAGCACAAAAACGCCTTCACTTTTCAAGTATGAGATTTCCCTGAGAAGTTAGATCAAAGTGCATCTCAGAATTGGCAGTAGGGCTCAATTCAGCCAGACTAAGTAACTTTTGACACAGAGCTCAGATTTGCAGAAGAAACACATATTCATGCTCCTCACAGTCTAAAAAGCACAAAAAACGCCTTCACTTTTCAAGTATGAGCTTTCCCTGAGGAGTTAGACCAAAGTGCATCTCAGAATTGGCAGTAGGGCTCAATTCAGCCAGAAAACATATCATTTGACACAGAGCTCAGATTTGCAAAAGAAACACATATTCATGCCCCTCACGGTCTGAAAAGCACAAAAACAGATTCAATTTTCAAGTACGAGATTTCCCTCAGGAGTTAGACCCAAGTGCATCTCAGAATTGGCAGTAGGGCTCAATTCAGCCACAAAAAGTAACTTTTGACACAGAGCTCAGATTTGCAGAAGAAACACATATTCATGCTCCTCACAGTCTAAAAAGCACAAAAACGCCTTCACTTTTCAAGTATGAGCTTTCCCTGAGGAGTTAGACCAAAGTGCATCTCAGAATTGGCAGTAGGGCTCAATTCAGCCAGAAAAAGTAACTTTTGACACAGAGCTCAGATTTTCCGAAGAAACACATATTCATGCTCCTCACAGTCTGAAAAGCACAAATACGCCTTCAATTTTCAAGTACGAACTTTCCCTGAGGTGTTAGACCAAAGTGCATCTCAGAATTGGCAGTAGGGCTCAATTCAGCCAGAAAAAGTAACTTTTGACACAGAGCTCAGATTTGCAGAAGAAACACATATTCATGCTCCTCACAGTCTAAAAAGCACAAAAACGCCTTCACTGTTCAAGTATGAGCTTTCCCTGAGAAGTTAGACCAAAGTGCATCTCAGAATTGGCAGTAGGGCTCAATTCAGCTAGAAAAAGTAACTTTTGACACAGAGCTCAGATTTGCAGAAGAAACACATATTCATGCTCCTCACAGTCTGAAAAGCACGAAAACGCCTTCACTTTTCAAGTATGAGCTTTCACTGAGTAGTTAGACCAAAGTGCATCTCAGAATTGGCAGTAGGGCTCAATTCAGCCAGAAAACGTAACTTTTGAAACAGAGCTCAGATTTTCCGAAGAAACACATATTCATGCTCCTCACAGTCTGAAAAGCACAAAAACGCCTTCACTTTTCAATTATGAGCTTTCCCTGAGGAGTTAGACCAAAGTGCATCTCAGAATTGGAAGTAGGGATCAATTCAGCCAGAAAAAGTAACTTTTGACACAGAGCTCAGATTTTCCGAAGAAACACATATTTATGCTCCTCACAGTCTGAAAAGCACAAATACGCCTTCAATTTTCAAGTACGAGCTTTCTCAGAGGAGTTAGACCAAAGTGCATCTCATAATTGGCAGTAGGGCTCAATTCAGCCAGAAAACGTATCTTTTGACACAGAGCTCAGATTTGCAGAAGAAACACATATTCATGCTCCTCACGGTCTGAAAAGCACAAAAACAGATTCAATTTTCAAATACCAGCTTTCCCTGAGGAGTTAGAACAATGTGCATCTCAGAATTGGCAGTAGGGCTGAATTCAGCCAGAAAACGTCAGATTTGACACAGAGCTCAGACTTGCAGAAGAAACACATATTCATGCCCCTCACGGTCTGAAAAGCACAAAAACAGATTCAATTTTCAAGTAGGAGATTTCCCTCAGGAGTTAGACCCAAGTGCATCTCAGAATTGGAAGTAGAGCTCAATTCAGCCAGAAAAAGTAATTTTTGACACAGAGCTCAGATTTTCTGAAGAAACACATATTCATGCTCCTCACAGTCTGAAAAGAACAAATACGCCTTCAATTTTCAAGTACGAGCTTTCCCTGAGGAGTTAGACCAAAGTGCATCTCAGAATTGGCAGTATGGCTCAATTCAGCCAGAAAACGTAACATTTGACACAGAGCTCAGATTTGCAGAAGAAACACATATTCATGCTCCTCACAGTCTGAAAAGAACAAATACGCCTTCAATTTTCAAGTACGAGCTTTCCCTGAGGTGTTAGACCAAAGTGCATCTCAGAATTGGCAGTAGGGCTCAATTCACCCAGAAAAAGTAACTTTTGACACAGAGCTCAGATTTGCAGAAGAAATACATATTCATGCTCCTCACGGTCTGAAAAGCACAAACACAGATTCAATTTTCAAGTACGAGCTTTCCCTGAGGAGTTAGACCAAAGTGCATCTCAGAATTGGCAGTAGGGCTCAATTCAGCTAGAAAAAGTAACTTTTGACACAGAGCTCAGATTTGCAGAAGAAACACATATTTATGCTCCTCACAGTCTGAAAAGCACAAAAACGCCTTCACTTTTCAAGTATGAGGTTTCCCTGAGAAGTTAGACCAAAGTGCATCTCAGAATTGGCAGTAGGGCTCAATTCAGCTAGAAAAAGTAACTTTTGACACAGAGCTCAGATTTTCCGAAGAATCACATATTTATGCTCCTCACAGTCTGAAAAGCACAAATACGCCTTATATTTTCAAGTACGAGCTTTCTCAAAGGAGTTAGACGAAAGTGCATCTCATAATTGGCAGTAGGGCTCAATTCAGCCAGAAAACGTATCTTTTGACACAGAGCTCAGATTTGCAGAAGAAACACATATTCATGCTCCTCACGGTCTGAAAAGCACAAAAACAGATTCAATTTTCAAGTACGAGCTTTCCCTGAGGAGTTAGAACAATGTGCATCTCAGAATTGGCAGTAGGGCTGAATTCAGCCAGAAAACGTCAGATTTGACACAGAGCTCAGACTTGCAGAAGAAACACATATTCATGCTCCTCACAGTCTGAAAAGAACAAATACGCCTTCAATTTTCAAGTACGAGCTTTCCCTGAGGTGTTAGACCAAAGTGCATCTCAGAATTGGGAGTAGGCTCAATTCAGCCAGAAAACGTAACTTTTGACACAGAGCTCAGATTTGCAGAAGAAACACATATTCATGCTCCTCACAGTCTGAAAAGAACAAATACGCCTTCAATTTTCAAGTACGAGCTTTCCCTGAGGTGTTAGACCAAAGTGCATCTCAGAATTGGCAGTAGGGCTCAATTCAGCCAGAAAACGTAACTTTTGACACAGAGCTCAGATTTGCAGAAGAAACACATATTCATGCTCCTCACAGTCTGAAAAGAACAAATACGCCTTCAATTTTCAAGTACGAGCTTTCCCTGAGGTGTTAGACCAAAGTGCATCTCAGAATTGGAAGTAGGGCTCAATTCAGCCAGAAAAAGTAACTTTTGACACAGAGCTCAGATTTGCAGAAGAAACACATATTCATGCTCCTCACAGTCTGAAAAGCACAAAAACGCCTTCACTTTTCAAGTATGAGATTTCCCTGAGAAGTTAGATCAAAGTGCATCTCAGAATTGGCAGTAGGGCTCAATTCAGCCAGACTAAGTAACTTTTGACACAGAGCTCAGATTTTCCGAAGAAACACATATTTATGCTCCTCACAGTCTGAAAAGCACAAATACGCCTTCAATTTTCAAGTACGAGCTTTCCCTGAGGAGTTAGACCAAAGTGCATCTCAGAATTGGCAGTAATGCTCAATTCAGCCAGAAAACATAACATTTGACACAGAGCTCAGATTTGCGGAAGAAACACATATTCATGCTCCTCACAGTCTGAAAAGCACAAAAAGAGATTCAATTTTCAAGTACGAGCTTTCCCTGAGGAGTTAGAACAATGTGCATCTCAGAATTGGCAGTAGGGCTCAATTCAGCCAGAAAACATAACTTTTGACACAGAGCTCAGATTTGCAGAAGAAACACATATTCATGCTCCTCACAGTCTGAAAAGCACAAAAACGCCTTCACTTTTCAAGTATGAGATTTCCCTGAGAAGTTAGATCAAAGTGCATCTCAGAATTGGCAGTAGGGCTCAATTCAGCCAGACTAAGTAACTTTTGACACAGAGCTCAGATTTGCAGAAGAAACACATATTCATGCTCCTCACGGTCTGAAAAGCACAAAAACGCCTTCAATTTTCAAGTACGAGCTTTCCCTGAGGAGTTAGACCAAAGTGCATCTCAGAATTGGCAGTATGGCTCAATTCAGCCAGAAAACGTAACATTTGACACAGAGCTCAGATTTGCAGAAGAAACACATATTCATGCTCCTCACAGTCTGAAAAGAACAAATACGCCTTCAATTTTCAAGTACGAGCTTTCCCTGAGGTGTTAGACCAAAGTGCATCTCAGAATTGGGAGTAGGGCTCAATTCAGCCAGAAAACGTAACTTTTGACACAGAGCTCAGATTTGCAGAAGAAACACATATTCATGCTCCTCACAGTCTGAAAAGAACAAATACGCCTTCAATTTTCAAGTACGAGCTTTCCCTGAGGTGTTAGACCAAAGTGCATCTCAGAATTGGCAGTAGGGCTCAATTCAGCCAGAAAACATAACTTTTGACACAGAGCTCAGATTTGCAGAAGAAACACATATTCATGCTCCTCACAGTCTGAAAAGCACAAAAACAGATTCAATTTTCAAGTACGAGCTTTCCCTGAGGTGTTAGACCAAAGTGCATCTCAGAATTGGAAGTAGGGCTCAATTCACCCAGAAAAAGTAACTTTTGACACAGAGCTCAGATTTGCAGAAGAAACACATATTCATGCTCCTCACAGTCTGAAAAGCACAAAAACGCCTTCACTTTTCAAGTATGAGATTTCCCTGAGAAGTTAGATCAAAGTGCATCTCAGAATTGGCAGTAGGGCTCAATTCAGCCAGACTAAGTAACTTTTGACACAGAGCTCAGATTTGCAGAAGAAACACATATTCATGCTCCTCACGGTCTGAAAAGCACAAAAACGCCTTCAATTTTCAAGTACGAGCTTTCCCTGAGGAGTTAGACCAAAGTGCATCTCAGAATTGGCAGTAGGGCTCAATTCAGCCAGAAAACATAACATTTGACACAGAGCTCAGATTTGCAGAAGAAACACATATTCATGCTCCTCACAGTCTGAAAAGCACAAATACGCCTTCAATTTTCAAGTACGAGCTTTCCCTGAGGAGTTAGACCAAAGTGCATCTCAGAATTGGCAGTAGGGCTCAATTCAGCCAGAAAACGTAACATTTGACACAGAGCTCTGATTTGCAGAAGAAACACATATTCATGCTCCTCACAGTCTGAAAAGCACAAAAACGCCTTCACTTTTCAAGTATGAGATTTCCCTGAGAAGTTAGATCAAAGTGCATCTCAGAATTGGCAGTAGGGCTCAATTCAGCCAGACTAAGTAACTTTTGACACAGAGCTCAGATTTGCAGAAGAAACACATATTCATGCTCCTCACGGTCTGAAAAGCACAAAAACGCCTTCAATTTTCAAGTACGAGCTTTCCCTGAGGAGTTAGACCAAAGTGCATCTCAGAATTGGCAGTAGGGCTCAATTCAGCCAGAAAACATAACATTTGACACAGAGCTCAGATTTGCAGAAGAAACACATATTCATGCTCCTCACAGTCTGAAAAGCACAAATACGCCTTCAATTTTCAAGTACGAGCTTTCCCTGAGGAGTTAGACCAAAGTGCATCTCAGAATTGGCAGTAGGGCTCAATTCAGCCAGAAAACGTAACATTTGACACAGAGCTCTGATTTGCAGAAGAAACACATATTCATGCTCCTCACAGTCTGAAAAGAACAAATACGCCTTCAATTTTCAAGTACGAGCTTTCCCTGAGGAGTTAGACCAAAGTGCATCTCAGAATTGGCAGTAGGGCTCAATTCAGCCAGAAAACGTATCTTTTGACACAGAGCTCAGATTTGCAGAAGAAACACATATTCATGCTCCTCACAGTCTGAAAAGAACAAATACGCCTTCAATTTTCAAGTACGAGCTTTCCCTGAGGTGTTAGACCAAAGTGCATCTCAGAATTGGCAGTAGGGCTCAATTCAGCCAGAAAACATAACATTTGACACAGAGCTCAGATTTGCAAAAGAAACATATATTCATGCTCCTCACGGTCTGAAAAGCACAAAAACGCCTTCAATTTTCAAGTTCGAGCTTTCCATGAAGAGTTAGACAAAAGTGCATCTCAGAATTGGCAGTAGGGCTCAATTCAGCCAGACTAAGTAACTTTTGACACAGAGCTCAGATTTGCAGAAGAAACACATATTCATGCTCCTCACAGTCTGAAAAGAACAAATACGCCTTCAATTTTCAAGTACGAGCTTTCCCTGAGGAGTTAGAACAATGTGCATCTCAGAATTGGCAGTAGGGCTCAATTCAGCCAGAAAACATAACTTTTGACACAGAGCTCAGATTTGCAGAAGAAACACATATTCATGCTCCTCACAGTCTGAAAAGCACAAAAACGCCTTCACTTTTCAAGTATGAGATTTCCCTGAGAAGTTAGATCAAAGTGCATCTCAGAATTGGCAGTAGGGCTCAATTCAGCCAGACTAAGTAACTTTTGACACAGAGCTCAGATTTGCAGAAGAAACACATATTCATGCTCCTCACAGTCTAAAAAGCACAAAAACGCCTTCACTTTTCAAGTATGAGCTTTCCCTGAGGAGTTAGACCAAAGTGCATCTCAGAATTGGCAGTAGGGCTCAATTCAGCCAGAAAACATATCATTTGACATAGAGCTCAGATTTGCAAAAGAAACACATATTCATGCCCCTCACGGTCTGAAAAGCACAAAAACAGATTCAATTTTCAAGTACGAGATTTCCCTCAGGAGTTAGACCCAAGTGCATCTCAGAATTGGAAGTAGAGCTCAATTCAGCCAGAAAAAGTAACTTTTGACACAGAGCTCAGATTTTCCGAAGAAACACATATTCATGCTCCTCACAGTCTGAAAAGCACAAATACGCCTTCAATTTTCAAGTACGAGCTTTCCCTGAGGTGTTAGACCAAAGTGCATCTCAGAATTGGCAGTAGGGCTCAATTCAGCCAGAAAAAGTAACTTTTGACACAGAGCTCAGATTTGCAGAAGAAACACATATTCATGCTCCTCACAGTCTAAAAAGCACAAAAACGCCTTCACTTTTCAAGTATGAGCTTTCCCTGAGGAGTTAGACCAAAGTGCATCTCAGAATTGGCAGTAGGGCTCAATTCAGCCAGAAAACATATCATTTGACACAGAGCTCAGATTTGCAAAAGAAACACATATTCATGCCCCTCACGGTCTGAAAAGCACAAAACAGATTCAATTTTCAAGTAGGAGATTTCCCTCAGGAGTTAGACCCAAGTGCATCTCAGAATTGGAAGTAGGGCTCAATTCACCCAGAAAAAGTAACTTTTGACACAGAGCTCAGATTTGCAGAAGAAACACATATTCATGCTCCTCACAGTCTGAAAAGAACAAATACGCCTTCAATTTTCAAGTACGAGCTTTCCCTGAGGTGTTAGACCAAAGTGCATCTCAGAATTGGCAGTAGGGCTCAATTCAGCCAGAAAACGTAACTTTTGACACAGAGCTCAGATTTGCAGAAGAAACACATATTCATGCTCCTCACAGTCTGAAAAGCACAAAAACAGATTCAATTTTCAAGTACGAGCTTTCCCTGAGGTGTTAGACCAAAGTGCATCTCAGAATTGGAAGTAGGGCTCAATTCACCCAGAAAAAGTAACTTTTGACACAGAGCTCAGATTTGCAGAAGAAACACATATTCATGCTCCTCACAGTCTGAAAAGCACAAAAAACGCCTTCACTTTTCAAGTATGAGATTTCCCTGAGAAGTTAGATCAAAGTGCATCTCAGAATTGGCAGTAGGGCTCAATTCAGCCAGACTAAGTAACTTTTGACACAGAGCTCAGATTTTCCGAAGAAACACATATTTATGCTCCTCACAGTCTGAAAAGCACAAATACGCCTTCAATTTTCAAGTACGAGCTTTCCCTGAGGAGTTAGACCAAAGGGCATCTCAGAATTGGCAGTAGGGCTCAATTCAGCCAGAAAACATAACATTTGACACAGAGCTCAGATTTGCGGAAGAAACACATATTCATGCTCCTCACAGTCTGAAAAGCACAAAAACAGATTCAATTTTCAAGTACGAGCTTTCCCTGAGGAGTTAGAACAATGTGCATCTCAGAATTGGCAGTAGGGCTCAATTCAGCCAGAAAACGTAACTTTTGACACAGAGCTCAGATTTGCAGAAGAAACACATATTCATACTCCTCACAGTCTGAAAAGAACAAATACGCCTTCAATTTTCAAGTACGAGCTTTCCCTGAGGAGTTAGAACAATGTGCATCTCAGAATTGGCAGTAGGGCTCAATTCAGCCAGAAAACATAAACATTTGACACAGAGCTCAGATTTGCAGAAGAAACACATATTCATGCTCCTCACAGTCTGAAAAGCACAAATACGCCTTCAATTTTCAAGTACGAGCTTTCCCTGAGGTGTTAGACCAAAGTGCATCTCAGAATTGGCAGTAGGGCTCAATTCAGCCAGAAAACGTAACTTTTGACACAGAGCTCAGATTTGCAGAAGAAACACATATTCATGCTCCTCACAGTCTGAAAAGAACAAATACGCCTTCAATTTTCAAGTACGAGCTTTCCCTGAGGTGTTAGACCAAAGTGCATCTCAGAATTGGAAGTAGGGCTCAATTCAGCCAGAAAAAGTAACTTTTGACACAGAGCTCAGATTTTCCGAAGAAACACATATTCATGCTCCTCACAGTCTGAAAAGCACAAATATGCCTTCAATTTTCAAGTACGAACTTTCTCTGAGGAGTTAGACCAAAGTGCATCTCATAATTGGCAGTAGGGCTCAATTCAGCTAGAAAAAGTAACTTTTGACACAGAGCTCAGATTTGCAGAAGAAACACATATTCATGCTCCTCACAGTCTGAAAAGCACGAAAACGCCTTCACTTTTCAAGTATGAGCTTTCACTGAGTAGTTAGACCAAAGTGCATCTCAGAATTGGCAGTAGGGCTCAATTCAGCCAGAAAACGTAACTTTTGAAACAGAGCTCAGATTTTCCGAAGAAACACATATTCATGCTCCTCACAGTCTGAAAAGCACAAAAACGCCTTCACTTTTCAATTATGAGCTTTCCCTGAGGAGTTAGACCAAAGTGCATCTCAGAATTGGAAGTAGGGATCAATTCAGCCAGAAAAAGTAACTTTTGACACAGAGCTCAGATTTTCCGAAGAAACACATATTTATGCTCCTCACAGTCTGAAAAGCACAAATACGCCTTCAATTTTCAGTACGAGCTTTCTCAGAGGAGTTAGACCAAAGTGCATCTCATAATTGGCAGTAGGGCTCAATTCAGCCAGAAAACGTATCTTTTGACACAGAGCTCAGATTTGCAGAAGAAACACATATTCATGCTCCTCACGGTCTGAAAAGCACAAAAACAGATTCAATTTTCAAATACCAGCTTTCCCTGAGGAGTTAGAACAATGTGCATCTCAGAATTGGCAGTAGGGCTGAATTCAACCAGAAACGTCAGATTTGACACAGAGCTCAGACTTGCAGAAGAAACACATATTCATGCCCCTCACGGTCTGAAAAGCACAAAAACAGATTCAATTTTCAAGTAGGAGATTTCCCTCAGGAGTTAGACCCAAGTGCATCTCAGAATTGGAAGTAGAGCTCAATTCAGCCAGAAAAAGTAATTTTTGACACAGAGCTCAGATTTTCTGAAGAAACACATATTCATGCTCCTCACAGTCTGAAAAGAACAAATACGCCTTCAATTTTCAAGTACGAGCTTTCCCTGAGGAGTTAGACCAAAGTGCATCTCAGAATTGGCAGTATGGCTCAATTCAGCCAGAAAACGTAACATTTGACACAGAGCTCAGATTTGCAGAAGAAACACATATTCATGCTCCTCACAGTCTGAAAAGAACAAATACGCCTTCAATTTTCAAGTACGAGCTTTCCCTGAGGTGTTAGACCAAAGTGCATCTCAGAATTGGCAGTAGAGCTCAATTCACCCAGAAAAAGTAACTTTTGACACAGAGCTCAGATTTGCAGAAGAAACACATATTCATGCTCCTCACGGTCTGAAAAGCACAAAAACAGATTCAATTTTCAAGTACGAGCTTTCCCTGAGGAGTTAGACCAAAGTGCATCTCAGAATTGGCAGTAGGGCTCAATTCAGCCAGAAAACATAACATTTGACACAGAGCTCAGATTTGCAGAAGAAACACATATTCATGCTCCTCACAGTCTGAAAAGCACAAAAACAGATTCAATTTTCAAGTACGAGCTTTCCCTGAGGAGTTAGAACAATGTGCATCTCAGAATTGGCAGTAGGGCTCAATTCAGCTAGAAAAAGTAACTTTTGACACAGAGCTCAGATTTGCAGAAGAAACACATATTCATGCTCCTCACAGTCTGAAAAGCACAAAAACGCCTTCACTTTTCAAGTATGAGCTTTCACTGAGTAGTTAGACCAAAGTGCATCTCAGAATTGGCAGTAGGGCTCAATTCAGCCAGAAAACGTAACTTTTGACACAGAGCTCAGATTTGCAGAAGAAACACATATTCATGCTCCTCACAGTCTGAAAAGAACAAATACGCCTTCAATTTTCAAGTACGAGCTTTCCCTGAGGTGTTAGACAAAAGTGCATCTCAGAATTGGCAGTAGGGCTCAATTCAGCCAGAAAACATAACATTTGACACAGAGCTCAGATTTGCAAAAGAAACACATATTCATGCTCCTCACGGTCTGAAAAGCACAAAAACGCCTTCAATTTTCAAGTTCGAGCTTTCCATGAGGAGTGAGACAAAAGTGCATCTCAGAATTGGCAGTAGGGCTCAATTCAGCCAGACTAAGTAACTTTTGACACAGAGCTCAGATTTGCAGAAGAAACACATATTCATACTCCTCACAGTCTGAAAAGAACAAATACGCCTTCAATTTTCAAGTACGAGCTTTCCCTGAGGAGTTAGAACAATGTGCATCTCAGAATTGGCAGTAGGGCTCAATTCAGCCAGAAAACATAACATTTGACACAGAGCTCAGATTTGCAGAAGAAACACATATTCATGCTCCTCACAGTCTGAAAAGCACAAATACGCCTTCAATTTTCAAGTACGAGCTTTCCCTGAGGTGTTAGACCAAAGTGCATCTCAGAATTGGCAGTAGGGCTCAATTCAGCCAGAAAACGTAACTTTTGACACAGAGCTCAGATTTGCAGAAGAAACACATATTCATGCTCCTCACAGTCTGAAAAGAACAAATACGCCTTCAATTTTCAAGTACGAGCTTTCCCTGAGGTGTTAGACCAAAGTGCATCTCAGAATTGGAAGTAGGGCTCAATTCAGCCAGAAAAAGTAACTTTTGACACAGAGCTCAGATTTTCCGAAGAAACACATATTCATGCTCCTCACAGTCTGAAAAGCACAAATATGCCTTCAATTTTCAAGTACGAACTTTCTCTGAGGAGTTAGACCAAAGTGCATCTCATAATTGGCAGTAGGGCTCAATTCAGCCAGAAAAAGTAACTTTTGACACAGAGCTCAGATTTGCAGAAGAAACACATATTCATGCTCCTCACAGTCTGAAAAGCACAAAAACGCCTTCACTTTTCAAGTGTGAGCTTTCCCTGAGAAGTTAGACCAAAGTGCATCTCAGAATTGGCAGTAGGGCTCAATTCAGCTAGAAAAAGTAACTTTTGACACAGAGCTCAGATTTGCAGAAGAAACACATATTCATGCTCCTCACAGTCTGAAAAGCACAAAAACGCCTTCACTTTTCAAGTATGAGCTTTCCCTGAGTAGTTAGACCAAAGTGCATCTCAGAATTGGCAGTAGGGCTCAATTCAGCCAGAAAACATAACATTTGACACAGAGCTCAGATTTGCAAAAGAAACACATATTCATGCTCCTCACGGTCTGAAAAGCACGAAAACGCCTTCAATTTTCAAGTTCGAGCTTTCCATGAAGAGTTAGACAAAAGTGCATCTCAGAATTGGCAGTAGGGCTCAATTCAGCCAGACTAAGTAACTTTTGACACAGAGCTCAGATTTGCAGAAGAAACACATATTCATGCTCCTCACAGTCTGAAAAGAACAAATACGCCTTCAATTTTCAAGTACGAGCTTTCCCTGAGGAGTTAGAACAATGTGCATCTCAGAATTGGCAGTAGGGCTCAATTCAGCCAGAAAACATAACTTTTGACACAGAGCTCAGATTTGCAGAAGAAACACATATTCATGCTCCTCACAGTCTGAAAAGCACAAAAACGCCTTCACTTTTCAAGTATGAGATTTCCCTGAGAAGTTAGATCAAAGTGCATCTCAGAATTGGCAGTAGGGCTCAATTCAGCCAGACTAAGTAACTTTTGACACAGAGCTCAGATTTGCAGAAGAAACACATATTCATGCTCCTCACAGTCTAAAAAGCACAAAAACGCCTTCACTTTTCAAGTATGAGCTTTCCCTGAGGAGTTAGACCAAAGTGCATCTCAGAATTGGCAGTAGGGCTCAATTCAGCCAGAAAATATATCATTTGACACAGAGCTCAGATTTTCCGAAGAAACACATATTTATGCTCCTCACAGTCTGAAAAGCACAAAAACGCCTTCACTTTTCAAGTATGAGCTTTCCCTGAGAAGTTAGACCAAAGTGCATCTCAGAATTGGCAGTAGGGCTCAATTCAGCTAGAAAAAGTAACTTTTGACACAGAGCTCAGATTTTCCGAAGAAACACATATTTATGCTCCTCACAGTCTGAAAAGCACAAATACGCCTTCAATTTTCAAGTACGAGCTTTCTCAAAGGAGTTAGACGAAAGTGCATCTCATAATTGGCAGTAGGGCTCAATTCAGCCAGAAAACGTATCTTTTGACACAGAGCTCAGATTTGCAGAAGAAACACATATTCATGCTCCTCACGGTCTGAAAAGCACAAAAACAGATTCAATTTTCAAGTACGAGCTTTCCCTGAGGAGTTAGAACAATGTGCATCTCAGAATTGGCAGTAGGGCTGAATTCAGCCAGAAAACGTCAGATCTGACACAGAGCTCAGACTTGCAGAAGAAACACATATTCATGCCCCTCACGGTCTGAAAAGCACAAAAACAGATTCAATTTTCAAGTAGGAGATTTCCCTCAGGAGTTAGACCCAAGTGCATCTCAGAATTGGAAGTAGAGCTCAATTCAGCCAGAAAAAGTAATTTTTGACACAGAGCTCAGATTTTCTGAAGAAACACATATTCATGCTCCTCACAGTCTGAAAAGCACAAATACGCCTTCAATTTTCAAGTACGAGCTTTCCCTGAGGTGTTAGACCAAAGTGCATCTCAGAATTGGGAGTAGGGCTCAATTCAGCCAGAAAACATAACTTTTGACACAGAGCTCAGATTTGCAGAAGAAACACATATTCATGCTCCTCACAGTCTGAAAAGCACAAAAACGCCTTCACTTTTCAAGTATGAGCTTTCCCTGAGGTGTTAGACCAAAGTGCATCTCAGAATTGGCAGTAGGGCTCAATTCACCCAGAAAAAGTAACTTTTGACACAGAGCTCAGATTTGCAGAAGAAACACATATTCATGCTCCTCACAGTCTGAAAAGCACAAAAACGCCTTCACTTTTCAAGTATGAGATTTCCCTGAGAAGTTAGATCAAAGTGCATCTCAGAATTGGCAGTAGGGCTCAATTCAGCCAGACTAAGTAACTTTTGACACAGAGCTCAGATTTGCAGAAGAAACACATATTCATGCTCCTCACGGTCTGAAAAGCACAAAAACGCCTTCAATTTTCAAGTACGAGCTTTCCCTGAGGAGTTAGAACAAAGTGCATCTCAGAATTGGCAGTAGGGCTCAATTCAGCCAGAAAACATAACATTTGACACAGAGCTCAGATTTGCAAAAGAAACACATATTCATGCTCCTCACGGTCTGAAAAGCACAAAAACGCCTTCAATTTTCAAGTACGAGCTTTCCCTGAGGAGTTAGACCAAAGTGCATCTCAGAATTGGCAGTAGGGCTCAATTCAGCCAGAAAACATAACATTTGACACAGAGCTCAGATTTGCAGAAGAAACACATATTCATGCTCCTCACAGTCTGAAAAGCACAAATACGCCTTCAATTTTCAAGTACGAGCATTCCCTGAAGAGTTAGACCAAAGTGCATCTCAGAATTGGCAGTATGGCTCAATTCAGCCAGAAAACGTAACATTTGACACAGAGCTCTGATTTTCAGAAGAAACACATATTCATGCTCCTCACAGTCTGAAAAGAACAAATACGCCTTCAATTTTCAAGTACGAGCTTTCCCTGAGGAGTTAGACCAAAGTGCATCTCAGAATTGGCAGTAGGGCTCAATTCAGCCAGAAAACGTAACTTTTGACACAGAGCTCAGATTTGCAGAAGAAACACATATTCATGCTCCTCACAGTCTGAAAAGAACAAATACGCCTTCAATTTTCAAGTACGAGCTTTCCCTGAGGTGTTAGACCAAAGTGCATCGCAGAATTGGCAGTAGGGCTCAATTCAGCCAGAAAACATAACATTTGACACAGAGCTCAGATTTCCAAAAGAAACACATATTCATGCTCCTCACGGTCTGAAAAGCACAAAAACGCCTTCAATTTTCAAGTTCGAGCTTTCCATGAGGAGTTAGACCAAAGTGCATCTCAGAATTGGCAGTAGGGCTCAATTCAGCCAGACTAAGTAACTTTTGACACAGAGCTCAGATTTGCAGAAGAAACACATATTCATGCTCCTCACAGTCTGAAAAGCACAAAAACGCCTTCACTTTTCAAGTATGAGCTTTCCCTGAGTAGTTAGACCAAAGTGCATCTCAGAATTGGCAGTAGGGCTCAATTCAGCCAGAAAACGTAACTTTTGACACAGAGCTCAGATTTGCAGAAGAAACACATATTCATGCTCCTCACGGTCTGAAAAGCACAAAAACGCCTTCACTTTTCAAGTAGGAGCTTTCCCTGAGGAGTTAGAACAATGTGCATCTCAGAATTGGCAGTAGGGCCCAATTCAGCCAGAAAAAGTAACTTTTGACACAGAGCTCAGATTTGCAAAAGAAACACATATTCATGCTCCTAACGGTCTGAAAAGCACAAAAACGCCTACAATTTTCAAGTACGAGGTTTCCCTGAGGAGTTAGACCAAAGTGCATCTCAGAATTGGAAGTAGGGATCAATTCAGCCAGAAAAAGTAACTTTTGACACAGAGCTCAGATTTTCCGAAGAAACACATATTTATGCTCCTCACAGTCTGAAAAGCACAAAAACGCCTTCACTTTTCAAATATGAGCTTTCCCTGAGAAGTTAGACCAAAGTGCATCTCAGAATTGGCAGTAGGGCTCAATTCAGCTAGAAAAAGTAACTTTTGAGACAGAGCTCAGATTTTTCCGAAGAAACACATATTATGCTCCTCACAGTCTGAAAAGCACAAATACGCCTTCAATTTTCAAGTACGAGCTTTCTCAAAGGAGTTAGACGAAAGTGCATCTCATAATTGGCAGTAGGGCTCAATTCAGCCAGAAAACGTATCTTTTGACACAGAGCTCAGATTTGCCGAAGAAACACATATTCATGCTCCTCACGGTCTGAAAAGCACAAAAACAGATTCAATTTTCAAGTACGAGCTTTCCCTGAGGAGTTAGAACAATGTGCATCTCAGAATTGGCAGTAGGGCTGAATTCAGCCAGAAAAACGTCAGATTTGACACAGAGCTCAGACTTGCAGAAGAAACACATATTCATGCCCCTCACGGTCTGAAAAGCACAAAAACAGATTCAATTTTCAAGTAGGAGATTTCCCTCAGGAGTTATGACCCAAAGTGCATCTCAGAATTGGAAGTAGAGCTCAATTCAGCCAGAAAAAGTAATTTTTGACACAGAGCTCAGATTTTCTGAAGAAACACATATTCATGCTCCTCACAGTCTGAAAAGCACAAATACGCCTTCAATTTTCAAGTACGAGCTTTCCCTGAGGTGTTAGACCAAAGTGCATCTCAGAATTGGAGTAGGGCTCAATTCAGCCAGAAAAACATAACTTTTGACACAGAGCTCAGATTTGCAGAAGAAACACATATTCATGCTCCTCAAAGTCTGAAAAGCACAAAAACGCCTTCACTTTTCAAGTATGAGCTTTCCCTGAGGTGGTTAGACCAAAGTGCATCTCAGAATTGGCAGTAGGGCTCAATTCACCCAGAAAAAGTAAGTTTTGACACAGAGCTCAGATTTGCAGAAGAAACACATATTCATGCTCCTCACAGTCTGAAAAGCACAAAAACGCCTTCACTTTTCAAGTATGAGATTTCCCTGAGAAGTTAGATCAAAGTGCATCTCAGAATTGGCAGTAGGGCTCAATTCAGCCAGACTAAGTAACTTTTGACACAGAGCTCAGATTTGCAGAAGAAACACATATTCATGCTCCTCACGGTCTGAAAAGCACAAAAACGCCTTCAATTTTCAAGTACGAGCTTTCCCTGAGGAGTTAGAACAAAGTGCATCACAGAATTGGCAGTAGGGCTCAATTCAGCCAGAAAACATAACATTTGACACAGAGCTCAGATTTGCAAAAGAAACACATATTCATGCTCCTCACGGTCTGAAAAGCACAAAAACGCCTTCAATTTTCAAGTACGAGCTTTCCCTGAGGAGTTAGACCAAAGTGCATCTCAGAATTGGCAGTAGGGCTCAATTCAGCCAGAAAAAGTAACTTTTGACACAGAGCTCAGATTTGCAGAAGAAACACATATTCATGCTCCTCACAGTCTGAAAAGCACAAATACGCCTTCAATTTTCAAGTACGAGCTTTCCCTGAGGAGTTAGACCAAAGTGCATCTCAGAATTGGCAGTATGGCTCAATTCAGCCAGAAAACGTAACATTTGACCACAGAGCTCTGATTTGCAGAAGAAACACATATTCATGCTCCTCACAGTCTGAAAAGAACAAATACGCCTTCAATTTTCAAGTACGAGCTTTCCCTGAGGAGTTAGACCAAAGTGCATCTCAGAATTGGCAGTAGGGCTCAATTCAGCCAGAAAACGTAACTTTTGACACAGAGCTCAGATTTGCAGAAGAAACACATATTCATGCTCCTCACAGTCTGAAAAGAACAAATACGCCTTCAATTTTCAAGTACGAGCTTTCCCTGAGGTGTTAGACCAAAGTGCATCTCAGAATTGGCAGTAGGGCTCAATTCAGCCAGAAAACATTACATTTGACACAGAGCTCAGATTTGCAAAAGAAACACATATTCATGCTCCTCACGGTCTGAAAAGCACAAAAACGCCTTCAATTTTCAAGTTCGAGCTTTCCATGAGGAGTTAGACAAAAGTGCATCTCAGAATTGGCAGTAGGGCTCAATTCAGCCAGACTAAGTAACTTTTGACACAGAGCTCAGATTTGCAGAAGAAACACATATTCATACTCCTCACAGTCTGAAAAGAACAAATACGCCTTCAATTTTCAAGTACGAGCTTTCCCTGAGGAGTTAGAACAATGTGCATCTCAGAATTGGCAGTAGGGCTCAATTCAGCCAGAAAACATAACATTTGACACAGAGCTCAGATTTGCAGAAGAAACACATATTCATGCTCCTCACAGTCTGAAAAGCACAAATACGCCTTCAATTTTCAAGTACGAGCTTTCCCTGAGGTGTTAGACCAAAGTGCATCTCAAGAATTGGCAGTAGGGCTCAATTCAGCCAGAAAACGTAACTTTTGACACAGAGCTCAGATTTGCAGAAGAAACACATATTCATGCTCCTCACAGTCTGAAAAGAAACAAATACGCCTTCAATTTTCAAGTACGAGCTTTCCCTGAGGTGTTAGACCAAAGTGCATCTCAGAATTGGAAGTAGGGCTCAATTCAGCCAGAAAAAGTAACTTTTGACACAGAGCTCAGATTTTCCGAAGAAACACATATTCATGCTCCTCACAGTCTGAAAAGCACAAATATGCCTTCAATTTTCAAGTACGAGCTTTCCCTGAGGAGTTAGACCAAAGTGCATCTCAGAATTGGCAGTATGGCTCAATTCAGCCAGAAAACGTAACATTTGACACAGAGCTCAGATTTGCAGAAGAAACACATATTCATGCTCCTCACAGTCTGAAAAGAACAAATACGCCTTCAATTTTCAAGTACGAGCTTTCCCTGAGGTGTTAGACCAAAGTGCATCTCAGAATTGGGAGTAGGGCTCAATTCAGCCAGAAAACGTAACTTTTGACACAGAGCTCAGATTTGCAGAAGAAAACACATATTCATGCTCCTCACAGTCTGAAAAGAACAAATACGCCTTCAATTTTCAAGTACGAGCTTTCCCTGAGGTGTTAGACCAAAGTGCATCTCAGAATTGGCAGTAGGGCTCAATTCAGCCAGAAAACGTAACTTTTGACACAGAGCTCAGATTTGCGGAAGAAACACATATTCATGCTCCTCACAGTCTGAAAAGCACAAAAACAGATTCAATTTTCAAGTACGAGCTTTCCCTGAGGAGTTAGAACAATGTGCATCTCAGAATTGGCAGTAGGGCTCAATTCAGCCACACTAAGTAACTTTTGACACAGAGCTCAGATTTGCAGAAGAAACACATATTCATCCTCCTCACGGTCTGAAAAGGACAAAAACGCCTTCAATTTTCAAGTACGAGCTTTCCCTGAGGAGTTAGACCAAAGTGCATCTCAGAATTGGCAGTAGGGCTCAATTCAGCCAGAAAACATAACATTTGACACAGAGCTCAGATTTGCAGAAGAAACACATATTCATGCTCCTCACAGTCTGAAAAGCACAAATACGCCTTCAATTTTCAAGTACGAGCTATCCCTGAGGTGTTAGACCAAAGTGCATCTCAGAATTGGCAGTTAGGGCTCAATTCAGCCAGAAAACATAACATTTGACACAGAGCTCAGATTTGCAAAAGAAACACATATTCATGCTCCTCACAGTCTGAAAAGCACAAATACGCCTTCAATTTTCAAGTACGAGCTTTCCCTGAGGTGTTAGACCAAAGTGCATCTCAGAATTGGCAGTAGGGCTCAATTCAGCCAGAAAACGTAACTTTTGACACAGAGCTCAGCTTTGCAGAAGAAACACATATTCATGCTCCTCACAGTCTGAAAAGAACAAATACGCCTTCAATTTTCAAGTACGAGCTTTCCCTGAGGTTGTTAGACCAAAGTGCATCTCAGAATTGGAAGTAGGGCTCAATTCAGCCAGAAAAAGTAACTTTTGACACAGAGCTCAGATTTTCCGAAGAAACACATATTCATGCTCCTCACAGTCTGAAAAGCACAAATATGCCTTCAATTTTCAAGTACGAGCTTTCCCTGAGGTGTTAGACCAAAGTGCATCTCAGAATTGGGAGTAGGGCTCAATTCAGCCAGAAAACATAACATTTGACACAGAGCTCAGATTTGCAGAAGAAACACATATTCATGCTCCTCACAGTCTGAAAAGCACAAATACGCCTTCAATTTTCAAGTACGAGCTATCCCTGAGGTGTTAGACCAAAGTGCATCTCAGAATTGGCAGTAGGGCTCAATTCAGCCAGAAAACATAACATTTGACACAGAGCTCAGATTTGCAAAAGAAACACATATTCATGCTCCTCACAGTCTGAAAAGCACAAATACGCCTTCAATTTTCAAGTACGAGCTTTCCCTGAGGTGTTAGACCAAAGTGCATCTCAGAATTGGCAGTAGGGCTCAATTCAGCCAGAAAACGTAACTTTTGACACAGAGCTCAGCTTTGCAGAAGAAACACATATTCATGCTCCTCACAGTCTGAAAAGAACAAATACGCCTTCAATTTTCAAGTACGAGCTTTCCCTGAGGTGTTAGACCAAAGTGCATCTCAGAATTGGAAGTAGGGCTCAATTCAGCCAGAAAAAGTAACTTTTGACACAGAGCTCAGATTTTCCGAAGAAACACATATTCATGCTCCTCACAGTCTGAAAAGCACAAATATGCCTTCAATTTTCAAGTACGAGCTTTCCCTGAGGAGTTAGACCAAAGTGCATCTCAGAATTGGCAGTATGGCTCAATTCAGCCAGAAAACGTAACATTTGACACAGAGCTCAGATTTGCAGAAGAAACACATATTCATGCTCCTCACAGTCTGAAAAGAACAAATACGCCTTCAATTTTCAAGTACGAGCTTTCCCTGAGGTGTTAGACCAAAGTGCATCTCAGAATTGGGAGTAGGGCTCAATTCAGCCAGAAAACGTAACTTTTGACACAGAGCTCAGATTTGCAGAAGAAACACATATTCATGCTCCTCACAGTCTGAAAAGAACAAATACGCCTTCAATTTTCAAGTACGAGCTTTCCCTGAGGTGTTAGACCAAAGTGCATCTCAGAATTGGCAGTAGGGCTCAATTCAGCCAGAAAACGTAACTTTTGACACAGAGCTCAGATTTGCAGAAGAAACACATATTCATGCTCCTCACAGTCTGAAAAGAACAAATACGCCTTCAATTTTCAAGTACGAGCTTTCCCTGAGGTGTTAGACCAAAGTGCATCTCAGAATTGGAAGTAGGGCTCAATTCACCCAGAAAAAGTAACTTTTGACACAGAGCTCAGATTTGCAGAAGAAACACATATTCATGCTCCTCACAGTCTGAAAAGCACAAAAACGCCTTCACTTTTCAAGTATGAGATTTCCCTGAGAAGTTAGATCAAAGTGCATCTCAGAATTGGCAGTAGGGCTCAATTCAGCCAGACTAAGTAACTTTTGACACAGAGCTCAGATTTTCCGAAGAAACACATATTTATGCTCCTCACAGTCTGAAAAGCACAAATACGCCTTCAATTTTCAAGTACGAGCTTTCCCTGAGGAGTTAGACCAAAGTGCATCTCAGAATTGGCAGTAGGGCTCAATTCAGCCAGAAAACATAACATTTGACACAGAGCTCAGATTTGCGGAAGAAACACATATTCATGCTCCTCACAGTCTGAAAAGCACAAAAACAGATTCAATTTTCAAGTACGAGCTTTCCCTGAGGAGTTAGAACAATGTGCATCTCAGAATTGGCAGTAGGGCTCAATTCAGCCACACTAAGTAACTTTTGACACAGAGCTCAGATTTGCAGAAGAAACACATATTCATGCTCCTCACGGTCTGAAAAGGACAAAAACGCCTTCAATTTTCAAGTACGAGCTTTCCCTGAGGAGTTAGACCAAAGTGCATCTCAGAATTGGCAGTAGGGCTCAATTCAGCCAGAAAACATAACATTTGACACAGAGCTCAGATTTGCAGAAGAAACACATATTCATGCTCCTCACAGTCTGAAAAGCACAAATACGCCTTCAATTTTCAAGTACGAGCTATCCCTGAGGTGTTAGACCAAAGTGCATCTCAGAATTGGCAGTAGGGCTCAATTCAGCCAGAAAACATAACATTTGACACAGAGCTCAGATTTGCAAAAGAAACACATATTCATGCTCCTCACAGTCTGAAAAGCACAAATACGCCTTCAATTTTCAAGTACGAGCTTTCCCTGAGGTGTTAGACCAAAGTGCATCTCAGAATTGGCAGTAGGGCTCAATTCAGCCAGAAAACGTAACTTTTGACACAGAGCTCAGCTTTGCAGAAGAAACACATATTCATGCTCCTCACAGTCTGAAAAGAACAAATACGCCTTCAATTTTCAAGTACGAGCTTTCCCTGAGGTGTTAGACCAAAGTGCATCTCAGAATTGGAAGTAGGGCTCAATTCAGCCAGAAAAAGTAACTTTTGACACAGAGCTCAGATTTTCCGAAGAAACACATATTCATGCTCCTCACAGTCTGAAAAGCACAAATATGCCTTCAATTTTCAAGTACGAGCTTTCCCTGAGGAGTTAGACCAAAGTGCATCTCAGAATTGGCAGTATGGCTCAATTCAGCCAGAAAACGTAACATTTGACACAGAGCTCAGATTTGCAGAAGAAACACATATTCATGCTCCTCACAGTCTGAAAAGAACAAATACGCCTTCAATTTTCAAGTACGAGCTTTCCCTGAGGTGTTAGACCAAAGTGCATCTCAGAATTGGGAGTAGGGCTCAATTCAGCCAGAAAACGTAACTTTTGACACAGAGCTCAGATTTGCAGAAGAAACACATATTCATGCTCCTCACAGTCTGAAAAGAACAAATACGCCTTCAATTTTCAAGTACGAGCTTTCCCTGAGGTGTTAGACCAAAGTGCATCTCAGAATTGGCAGTAGGGCTCAATTCAGCCAGAAAACGTAACTTTTGACACAGAGCTCAGATTTGCAGAAGAAACACATATTCATGCTCCTCACAGTCTGAAAAGAACAAATACGCCTTCAATTTTCAAGTACGAGCTTTCCCTGAGGTGTTAGACCAAAGTGCATCTCAGAATTGGAAGTAGGGCTCAATTCACCCAGAAAAAGTAACTTTTGACACAGAGCTCAGATTTGCAGAAGAAACACATATTCATGCTCCTCACAGTCTGAAAAGCACAAAAACGCCTTCACTTTTCAAGTATGAGATTTCCCTGAGAAGTTAGATCAAAGTGCATCTCAGAATTGGCAGTAGGGCTCAATTCAGCCAGACTAAGTAACTTTTGACACAGAGCTCAGATTTTCCGAAGAAACACATATTTATGCTCCTCACAGTCTGAAAAGCACAAATACGCCTTCAATTTTCAAGTACGAGCTTTCCCTGAGGAGTTAGACCAAAGTGCATCTCAGAATTGGCAGTAGGGCTCAATTCAGCCAGAAAACATAACATTTGACACAGAGCTCAGATTTGCGGAAGAAACACATATTCATGCTCCTCACAGTCTGAAAAGCACAAAAACAGATTCAATTTTCAAGTACGAGCTTTCCCTGAGGAGTTAGAACAATGTGCATCTCAGAATTGGCAGTAGGGCTCAATTCAGCCAGAAAACGTAACTTTTGACACAGAGCTCAGATTTGCAGAAGAAACACATATTCATGCTCCTCACAGTCTGAAAAGCACAAAAACGCCTTCACTTTTCAAGTATGAGATTTCCCTGAGAAGTTAGATCAAAGTGCATCTCAGAATTGGCAGTAGGGCTCAATTCAGCCAGACTAAGTAACTTTTGACACAGAGCTCAGATTTGCAGAAGAAACACATATTCATGCTCCTCACGGTCTGAAAAGGACAAAAACGCCTTCAATTTTCAAGTACGAGCTTTCCCTGAGGAGTTAGACCAAAGTGCATCTCAGAATTGGCAGTAGGGCTCAATTCAGCCAGAAAACATAACATTTGACACAGAGCTCAGATTTGCAGAAGAAACACATATTCATGCTCCTCACAGTCTGAAAAGCACAAATACGCCTTCAATTTTCAAGTACGAGCTATCCCTGAGGTGTTAGACCAAAGTGCATCTCAGAATTGGCAGTAGGGCTCAATTCAGCCAGAAAACATAACATTTGACACAGAGCTCAGATTTGCAAAAGAAACACATATTCATGCTCCTCACGGTCTGAAAAGCACAAAAACGCCTTCAATTTTCAAGTTCGAGCTTTCCATGAAGAGTTAGACAAAAGTGCATCTCAGAATTGGCAGTAGGGCTCAATTCAGCCAGACTAAGTAACTTTTGACACAGAGCTCAGATTTGCAGAAGAAACACATATTCATGCTCCTCACAGTCTGAAAAGAACAAATACGCCTTCAATTTTCAAGTACGAGCTTTCCCTGAGGAGTTAGAACAATGTGCATCTCAGAATTGGCAGTAGGGCTCAATTCAGCCAGAAAACATAACATTTGACACAGAGCTCAGATTTGCAAAAGAAACACATATTCATGCTCCTCACAGTCTGAAAAGCACAAATACACCTTCAATTTTCAAGTACGAGCTTTCCCTGAGGTGTTAGACCAAAGTGCATCTCAGAATTGGCAGTAGGGCTCAATTCAGCCAGAAAACGTAACTTTTGACACAGAGCTCAGATTTGCAGAAGAAACACATATTCATGCTCCTCACAGTCTGAAAAGAACAAATACGCCTTCAATTTTCAAGTACGAGCTTTCCCTGAGGTGTTAGAACAAAGTGCATCTCAGAATTGGCAGTAGGGCTCAATTCAGCCAGAAAACATAACATTTGACACAGAGCTCAGATTTGCAAAAGAAACACATATTCATGCTCCTCACGATCTGAAAAGCACAAAAACGCCTTCAATTTTCAGGTTCGAGCTTTCCATGAGGAGTTAGACAAAAGTGCATCCCAGAATTGGCAGTAGGGGCTCAATTCAGCCAGACTAAGTAACTTTTGACACAGAGCTCAGATTTGCAGAAGAAACACATATTCATGCTCCTCACAGTCTGAAAAGAACAAATACGCCTTCAATTTTCAAGTACGAGCTTTCCCTGAGGAGTTAGAACAATGTGCATCTCAGAATTGGCAGTAGGGCTCAATTCAGCCAGAAAACATAACATTTGACACAGAGATCAGATTTGCAGAAGAAACACATATTCATGCTCCTCACAGTCTGAAAAGCACAAATACGCCTTCAATTTTCAAGTACGAGCTTTCCCTGAGGTGTTAGACCAAAGTGCATCTCAGAATTGGCAGTAGGGCTCAATTCAGCCAGAAAACGTAACTTTTGACACAGAGCTCAGATTTGCAGAAGAAACACATATTCATGCTCCTCACAGTCTGAAAAGAACAAATACGCCTTCAATTTTCAAGTACGAGCTTTCCCTGAGGTGTTAGACCCAAAGTGCATCTCAGAATTGGCAGTAGGGCTCAATTCAGCCAGAAAACATAACATTTGACACAGAGCTCAGATTTGCAAAAGAAACACATATTCATGCTCCTCACGGTCTGAAAAGCACAAAAACGCCTTCAATTTTCAAGTTCGAGCTTTCCATGAGGAGTTAGACAAAAGTGCATCTCAGAATTGGCAGTAGGGCTCAATTCAGCCAGAAAACGTAACTTTTGACACAGAGCTCAGATTTGCAGAAGAAACACATATTCATGCTCCTCACAGTCTGAAAAGCACAAAAACGCCTTCACTTTTCAAGTATGAGATTTCCCTGAGGAGTTAGAGCAAAGTGCATCTCAGAATTGGCAGTAGGGCTCAATTCAGCCAGAAAACATAACATTTGACACAGAGCTCAGATTTGCAAAAGAAACACGTATTCATGCTCCTCACGGTCTGAAAAGCACAAAAACGCCTTCAATTTTCAAGTACGAGCTTTCCCTGAGGAGTTAGACCAAAGTGCATCTCAAAATTGGCAGTAGGGCTCAATTCAGCCAGAAAACGTAACTTTTGACACAGAGCTCAGATTTGCAGAAGAAACACAAATTCATGCTCCTCACAGTCTGAAAAGAACAAAAACGCCTTCAATTTTCAAGTACGCGCTTTCCCTGAGGAGTTAGACCAAAGTGCATCTCAGAATTGGCAGTAGGGCTCAATTCAGCCAGAAAACGTAACTTTTGACACAGAGCTCAGATTTGCAGAAGAAACACATATTCATGCTCCTCACAGTCTGAAAAGAACAAATATGCCTTCAATTTTCAAGTACGAGCTTTCCCTGAGGTGTTAGACCAAAGTGCATCTCAGAATTGGCAGTAGGGCTCAATTCAGCCAGAAAACATAACATTTGACACAGAGCTCAGATTTGCAAAAGAAACACATATTCATGCTCCTCACGGTCTGAAAAGCACAAAAACGCCTTCAATTTTCAAGTTCGAGCTTTCCATGAGGAGTTAGACAAAAGTGCATCTCAGAATTGGCAGTAGGGCTCAATTCAGCCAGAAAACGTAACTTTTGACACAGAGCTCAGATTTGCAGAAGAAACACATATTCATGCTCCTCACAGTCTGAAAAGCACAAAAACGCCTTCACTTTTCAAGTATGAGATTTCCCTGAGAAGTTAGATCAAAGTGCATCTCAGAATTGGCAGTAGGGCTCAATTCAGCCAGACTAAGTAACTTTTGACACAGAGCTCAGATTTGCAGAAGAAACACATATTAATGCTCCTCACAGTCTGAAAAGAACAAATACGCCTTCAATTTTCAAGTACGAGCTTTCCCTGAGGTGTTAGACCAAAGTGCATCTCAGAATTGGCAGTAGGGCTCAATTCAGCCAGAAAACATAACATTTGACACAGAGCTCAGATTTGCAAAAGAAACACATATTCATGCTCCTCACGGTCTGAAAAGCACAAAAACGCCTTCAATTTTCAAGTTCGAGCTTTCCATGAGGAGTTAGACAAAAGTGCATCTCAGAATTGGCAGTAGGGCTCAATTCAGCCAGAAAACGTAACTTTTGACACAGAGCTCAGATTTGCAGAAGAAACACATATTCATGCTCCTCACAGTCTGAAAAGCACAAAAACGCCTTCACTTTTCAAGTATGAGATTTCCCTGAGGAGTTAGAGCAAAGTGCATCTCAGAATTGGCAGTAGGGCTCAATTCAGCCAGAAAACATAACATTTGACACAGAGCTCAGATTTGCAAAAGAAACACGTATTCATGCTCCTCACGGTCTGAAAAGCACAAAAACGCCTTCAATTTTCAAGTACGAGCTTTCCCTGAGGAGTTAGACCAAAGTGCATCTCAAAATTGGCAGTAGGGCTCAATTCAGCCAGAAAACGTAACTTTTGACACAGAGCTCAGATTTGCAGAAGAAACACAAATTCATGCTCCTCACAGTCTGAAAAGAACAAAAACGCCTTCAATTTTCAAGTACGCGCTTTCCCTGAGGAGTTAGACCAAAGTGCATCTCAGAATTGGCAGTAGGGCTCAATTCAGCCAGAAAACGTAACTTTTGACACAGAGCTCAGATTTGCAGAAGAAACACATATTCATGCTCCTCACAGTCTGAAAAGAACAAATATGCCTTCAATTTTCAAGTACGAGCTTTCCCTGAGGTGTTAGACCAAAGTGCATCTCAGAATTGGCAGTAGGGCTCAATTCAGCCAGAAAACATAACATTTGACACAGAGCTCAGATTTGCAAAAGAAACACATATTCATGCTCCTCACGGTCTGAAAAGCACAAAAACGCCTTCAATTTTCAAGTTCGAGCTTTCCATGAGGAGTTAGACAAAAGTGCATCTCAGAATTGGCAGTAGGGCTCAATTCAGCCAGAAAACGTAACTTTTGACACAGAGCTCAGATTTGCAGAAGAAACACATATTCATGCTCCTCACAGTCTGAAAAGCACAAAAACGCCTTCACTTTTCAAGTATGAGATTTCCCTGAGAAGTTAGATCAAAGTGCATCTCAGAATTGGCAGTAGGGCTCAATTCAGCCAGACTAAGTAACTTTTGACACAGAGCTCAGATTTGCAGAAGAAACACATATTAATGCTCCTCACAGTCTGAAAAGAACAAATACGCCTTCAATTTTCAAGTACGAGCTTTCCCTGAGGTGTTAGACCAAAGTGCATCTCAGAATTGGCAGTAGGGCTCAATTCAGCCAGAAAACATAACATTTGACACAGAGCTCAGATTTGCAAAAGAAACACATATTCATGCTCCTCACGGTCTGAAAAGCACAAAAACGCCTTCAATTTTCAAGTTCGAGCTTTCCATGAGGAGTTAGACAAAAGTGCATCTCAGAATTGGCAGTAGGGCTCAATTCAGCCAGAAAACGTAACTTTTGACACAGAGCTCAGATTTGCAGAAGAAACACATATTCATGCTCCTCACAGTCTGAAAAGCACAAAAACGCCTTCACTTTTCAAGTATGAGATTTCCCTGAGAAGTTAGATCAAAGTCCATCTCAGAATTGGCAGTAGGGCTCAATTCAGCCAGACTAAGTAACTTTTGACACAGAGCTCAGATTTGCAGAAGAAAACACATATTCATGCTCCTCACGGTCTGAAAAGCACAAAAACAGATTCAATTTTCAAGTACGAGCTTTCCCTGAGGAGTTAGAGCAAAGTGCATCTCAGAATTGGCAGTAGGGCTCAATTCAGCCAGAAAACATAACATTTGACACAGAGCTCAGATTTGCAAAAGAAACACATATTCATGCTCCTCACGGTCTGAAAAGCACAAAAACGCCTTCAATTTTCAAGTTCGAGCTTTCCATGAGGAGTTAGACAAAAGTGCATCTCAGAATTGGCAGTAGGGCTCAATTCAGCCAGACTAAGTAACTTTTGACACAGAGCTCAGATTTGCAGAAGAAACACATATTCATGCTCCTCACGGTCTGAAAAGCACAAAAACAGATTCAATTTTCAAGTACGAGCTTTCCCTGAGGAGTTAGAGCAAAGTGCATCTCAGAATTGGCAGTAGGGCTCAATTCAGCCAGAAAACATAACATTTGACACAGAGCTCAGATTTGCAAAAGAAACACGTATTCATGCTCCTCACGGTCTGAAAAGCACAAAAACGCCTTCAATTTTCAAGTACGAGCTTTCCCTGAGGAGTTAGACCAAAGTGCATCTCAAAATTGGCAGTAGGGCTCAATTCAGCCAGAAAACGTAACTTTTGACACAGAGCTCAGATTTGCAGAAGAAACACAAATTCATGCTCCTCACAGTCTGAAAAGAACAAAAACGCCTTCAATTTTCAAGTACGAGCTTTCCCTGAGGAGTTAGACCAAAGTGCATCTCAGAATTGGCAGTAGGGCTCAATTCAGCAAGAAAACATATAATTTGACACAGAGCTCAGATTTGCAAAAGAAACACATATTCATGCCCCTCACGGTCTGAAAAGCACAAAAACAGATTCAATTTTCAAGTACGAGATTTCCCTCAGGAGTTAGACCCAAGTGCATCTCAGAATTGGAAGTAGAGCTCAATTCAGCCAGAAAAAGTAACTTTTGACACAGAGCTCAGATTTTCCGAAGAAACACATATTCATGCTCCTCACAGTCTGAAAAGCACAAATACGCCTTCAATTTTCAAGTACGAGCTTTCCCTGAGGTGTTAGACCAAAGTGCATCTCAGAATTGGCAGTAGGGCTCAATTCAGCCAGAAAAAGTAACTTTTGACACAGAGCTCAGATTTGCAGAAGAAACACATATTCATGCTCCTCACAGTCTAAAAAGCACAAAAACGCCTTCACTTTTCAAGTATGAGCTTTCCCTGAGAAGTTAGACCAAAGTGCATCTCAGAATTGGCAGTAGGGCTCAATTCAGCTAGAAAAAGTAACTTTTGACACAGAGCTCAGATTTGCAGAAGAAACACATATTCATGCTCCTCACAGTCTGAAAAGCACAAAAACGCCTTCACTTTTCAAGTATGAGCTTTCACTGAGTAGTTAGACCAAAGTGCATCTCAGAATTGGCAGTAGGGCTCAATTCAGCCAGAAAACGTAACTTTTGAAACAGAGCTCAGATTTTCCGAAGAAACACATATTCATGCTCCTCACAGTCTGAAAAGCACAAAAACGCCTTCACTTTTCAAGTATGAGCTTTCCCTGAGGAGTTAGAACAATGTGCATCTCAGAATTGGCAGTAGGGCCCAATTCAGCCAGAAAAAGTAACTTTTGACACAGAGCTCAGATTTGCAAAAGAAACACATATTCATGCTCCTCACGGTCTGAAAAGCACAAAAACGCCTTCAATTTTCAAGTACGAGGTTTCCCTGAGGAGTTAGACCAAAGTGCATCTCAGAATTGGAAGTAGGGATCAATTCAGCCAGAAAAAGTAACTTTTGACACAGAGCTCAGATTTTCCGAAGAAACACATATTTATGCTCCTCACAGTCTGAAAAGCACAAATACACCTTCAATTTTCAAGTACGAGCTTTCCCTGAGGAGTTAGACCAAAGTGCATCTCAGAATTGGCAGTAGGGCTCAATTCAGCCAGAAAACATAACATTTGACACAGAGCTCAGATTTGCGGAAGAAACACATATTCATGCTCCTCACAGTCTGAAAAGCACAAAAACAGATTCAATTTTCAAGTACGAGCTTTCCCTGAGGAGTTAGAACAATGTGCATCTCAGAATTGGCAGTAGGGCTCAATTCAGCCAGAAAACGTAACTTTTGACACAGAGCTCAGATTTGCAGAAGAAACACATATTCATGCTCCTCACAGTCTGAAAAGCACAAAAACGCCTTCACTTTTCAAGTATGAGATTTCCCTGAGAAGTTAGATCAAAGTGCATCTCAGAATTGGCAGTAGGGCTCAATTCAGCCAGACTAAGTAACTTTTGACACAGAGCTCAGATTTGCAGAAGAAACACATATTCATGCTCCTCACGGTCTGAAAAGGACAAAAACGCCTTCAATTTTCAAGTACGAGCTTTCCCTGAGGAGTTAGAACAATGTGCATCTCAGAATTGGCAGTAGGGCTCAATTCAGCCAGAAAACATAACATTTGACACAGAGCTCAGATTTGCAAAAGAAACACATATTCATGCTCCTCACAGTCTGAAAAGCACAAATACGCCTTCAATTTTCAAGTACGAGCTTTCCCTGAGGTGTTAGACCAAAGTGCATCTCAGAATTGGCAGTAGGGCTCAATTCAGCCAGAAAACGTAACTTTTGACACAGAGCTCAGATTTGCAGAAGAAACACATATTCATGCTCCTCACAGTCTGAAAAGAACAAATACGCCTTCAATTTTCAAGTACGAGCTTTCCCTGAGGTGTTAGAACAAAGTGCATCTCAGAATTGGCAGTAGGGCTCAATTCAGCCAGAAAACATAACATTTGACACAGAGCTCAGATTTGCAAAAGAAACACATATTCATGCTCCTCACGGTCTGAAAAGCACAAAAACGCCTTCAATTTTCAGGTTCGAGCTTTCCATGAGGAGTTAGACAAAAGTGCATCCCAGAATTGGCAGTAGGGCTCAATTCAGCCAGACTAAGTAACTTTTGACACAGAGCTCAGATTTGCAGAAGAAACACATATTCATGCTCCTCACAGTCTGAAAAGAACAAATACGCCTTCAATTTTCAAGTACGAGCTTTCCCTGAGTTGTTAGAACAATGTGCATCTCAGAATTGGCAGTAGTGCTCAATTCAGCCAGAAAACATAACATTTGACACAGAGCTCAGATTTGCAGAAGAAACACATATTCATGCTCCTCACAGTCTGAAAAGCACAAATACGCCTTCAATTTTCAAGTACGAGCTTTCCCTGAGGTGTTAGACCAAAGTGCATCTCAGAATTGGCAGTAGAGCTCAATTCAGCCAGAAAACGTAACTTTTGACACAGAGCTCAGATTTGCAGAAGAAACACATATTCATGCTCCTCACAGTCTGAAAAGAACAAATACGCCTTCAATTTTCAAGTACGAGCTTTCCCTGAGGTGTTAGACCAAAGTGCATCTCAGAATTGGCAGTAGGGCTCAATTCAGCCAGAAAACATAACATTTGACACAGAGCTCAGATTTGCAAAAGAAACACATATTCATGCTCCTCACGGTCTGAAAAGCACAAAAACACCTTCAATTTTCAAGTTCGAGCTTTCCATGAGGAGTTAGACAAAAGTGCATCTCAGAATTGGCAGTAGGGCTCAATTCAGCCAGAAAACGTAACTTTTGACACAGAGCTCAGATTTGCAGAAGAAACACATATTCATGCTCCTCACAGTCTGAAAAGCACAAAAACGCCTTCACTTTTCAAGTATGAGATTTCCCTGAGGAGTTAGAGCAAAGTGCATCTCAGAATTGGCAGTAGGGCTCAATTCAGCCAGAAAACATAACATTTGACACAGAGCTCAGATTTGCAAAAGAAACACATATTCATGCTCCTCACGGTCTGAAAAGCACAAAAACGCCTTCAATTTTCAAGTACGAGCTTTCCCTGAGGAGTTAGACCAAAGTGCATCTCAAAATTGGCAGTAGGGCTCAATTCAGCCAGAAAACATAACATTTGACACAGAGCTCAGATTTGCAAAAGAAACACATATTCATGCTCCTCACGGTCTGAAAAGCACAAAAACGCCTTCAATTTTCAGGTTCGAGCTTTCCATGAGGAGTTAGACAAAAGTGCATCCCAGAATTGGCAGTAGGGCTCAATTCAGCCAGACTAAGTAACTTTTGACACAGAGCTCAGATTTGCAGAAGAAACACATATTCATGCTCCTCACAGTCTGAAAAGAACAAATACGCCTTCAATTTTCAAGTACGAGCTTTCCCTGAGGAGTTAGAACAATGTGCATCTCAGAATTGGCAGTAGGGCTCAATTCAGCCAGAAAACATAACATTTGACACAGAGCTCAGATTTGCAGAAGAAACACATATTCATGCTCCTCACAGTCTGAAAAGCACAAATACGCCTTCAATTTTCAAGTACGAGCTTTCCCTGAGGTGTTAGACCAAAGTGCATCTCAGAATTGGCAGTAGGGCTCAATTCAGCCAGAAAACGTAACTTTTGACACAGAGCTCAGATTTGCAGAAGAAACACATATTCATGCTCCTCACAGTCTGAAAAGAACAAATACGCCTTCAATTTTCAAGTACGAGCTTTCCCTGAGGTGTTAGACCAAAGTGCATCTCAGAATTGGCAGTAGGGCTCAATTCAGCCAGAAAACATAACATTTGACACAGAGCTCAGATTTGCAAAAGAAACACATATTCATGCTCCTCACGGTCTGAAAAGCACAAAAACGCCTTCAATTTTCAAGTTCGAGCTTTCCATGAGGAGTTAGACAAAAGTGCATCTCAGAATTGGCAGTAGGGCTCAATTCAGCCAGAAAACGTAACTTTTGACACAGAGCTCAGATTTGCAGAAGAAACACATATTCATGCTCCTCACAGTCTGAAAAGCACAAAAACGCCTTCACTTTTCAAGTATGAGATTTCCCTGAGAAGTTAGATCAAAGTGCATCTCAGAATTGGCAGTAGGGCTCAATTCAGCCAGACTAAGTAACTTTTGACACAGAGCTCAGATTTGCAGAAGAAACACATATTCATGCTCCTCACAGTCTGAAAAGAACAAATACGCCTTCAATTTTCAAGTACGAACTTTCCCTGAGGTGTTAGACCAAAGTGCATCTCAGAATTGGCAGTAGGGCTCAATTCAGCCAGAAAACATAACATTTGACACAGAGCTCAGATTTGCAAAAGAAACACATATTCATGCTCCTCACGGTCTGAAAAGCACAAAAATGCCTTCAATTTTCAAGTTCGAGCTTTCCATGAGGAGTTAGACAAAAGTGCATCTCAGAATTGGCAGTAGGGCTCAATTCAGCCAGAAAACGTAACTTTTGACACAGAGCTCAGATTTGCAGAAGAAACACATATTCATGCTCCTCACAGTCTGAAAAGCACAAAAACGCCTTCACTTTTCAAGTATGAGATTTCCCTGAGAAGTTAGATCAAAGTGCATCTCAGAATTGGCAGTAGGGCTCAATTCAGCCAGACTAAGTAACTTTTGACACAGAGCTCAGATTTGCAGAAGAAACACATATTCATGCTCCTCACGGTCTGAAAAGCACAAAAACAGATTCAATTTTCAAGTACGAGCTTTCCCTGAGGAGTTAGAGCAAAGTGCATCTCAGAATTGGCAGTAGGGCTCAATTCAGCCAGAAAACATAACATTTGACACAGAGCTCAGATTTGCAAAAGAAACACGTATTCATGCTCCTCACGGTCTGAAAAGCACAAAAACGCCTTCAATTTTCAAGTACGAGCTTTCCCTGAGGAGTTAGACCAAAGTGCATCTCAAAATTGGCAGTAGGGCTCAATTCAGCCAGAAAACGTAACTTTTGACACAGAGCTCAGATTTGCAGAAGAAACACAAATTCATGCTCCTCACAGTCTGAAAAGCACAAAAACGCCTTCAATTTTCAAGTACGAGCTTTCCCTGAGGAGTTAGACCAAAGTGCATCTCAGAATTGGCAGTAGGGCTCAATTCAGCCAGAAAACATATCATTTGACACAGAGCTCAGATTTGCAAAAGAAACACATATTCATGCCCCTCACGGTCTGAAAAGCACAAAAACAGATTCAATTTTCAAGTACGAGATTTCCCTCAGGAGTTAGACCCAAGTGCATCTCAGAATTGGAAGTAGAGCTCAATTCAGCCAGAAAAAGTAACTTTTGACACAGAGCTCAGATTTTCCGAAGAAACACATATTCATGCTCCTCACAGTCTGAAAAGCACAAATACGCCTTCAATTTTCAAGTACGAGCTTTCCCTGAGGTGTTAGACCAAAGTGCATCTCAGAATTGGCAGTAGGGCTCAATTCAGCCAGAAAAAGTAACTTTTGACACAGAGCTCAGATTTGCAGAAGAAACACATATTCATGCTCCTCACAGTCTAAAAAGCACAAAAACGCCTTCACTTTTCAAGTATGAGCTTTCCCTGAGAAGTTAGACCAAAGTGCATCTCAGAATTGGCAGTAGGGCTCAATTCAGCTAGAAAAAGTAACTTTTGACACAGAGCTCAGATTTGCAGAAGAAACACATATTCATGCTCCTCACAGTCTGAAAAGCACAAAAACGCCTTCACTTTTCAAGTATGAGCTTTCACTGAGTAGTTAGACCAAAGTGCATCTCAGAATTGGCAGTAGGGCTCAATTCAGCCAGAAAACGTAACTTTTGAAACAGAGCTCAGATTTTCCGAAGAAACACATATTCATGCTCCTCACAGTCTGAAAAGCACAAAAACGCCTTCAATTTTCAAGTTCGAGCTTTCCATGAGGAGTTAGACAAAAGTGCATCTCAGAATTGGCAGTAGGGCTCAATTCAGCCAGAAAACGTAACTTTTGACACAGAGCTCAGATTTGCAGAAGAAACACATATTCATGCTCCTCACAGTCTGAAAAGCACAAAAACGCCTTCACTTTTCAAGTATGAGATTTCCCTGAGAAGTTAGATCAAAGTGCATCTCAGAATTGGCAGTAGGGCTCAATTCAGCCAGACTAAGTAACTTTTGACACAGAGCTCAGATTTGCAGAAGAAACACATATTCATGCTCCTCACAGTCTGAAAAGAACAAATACGCCTTCAATTTTCAAGTACGAGCTTTCCCTGAGGTGTTAGACCAAAGTGCATCTCAGAATTGGCAGTAGGGCTCAATTCAGCCAGAAAACATAACATTTGACACAGAGCTCAGATTTGCAAAAGAAACACATATTCATGCTCCTCATGGTCTGAAAAGCACAAAAACGCCTTCAATTTTCAAGTTCGAGCTTTCCATGAGGAGTTAGACAAAAGTGCATCTCAGAATTGGCAGTAGGGCTCAATTCAGCCAGAAAACGTAACTTTTGACACAGAGCTCAGATTTGCAGAAGAAACACATATTCATGCTCCTCACAGTCTGAAAAGCACAAAAACGCCTTCACTTTTCAAGTATGAGATTTCCCTGAGAAGTTAGATCAAAGTGCATCTCAGAATTGGCAGTAGGGCTCAATTCAGCCAGACTAAGTAACTTTTGACACAGAGCTCAGATTTGCAGAAGAAACACATATTCATGCTCCTCACGGTCTGAAAAGCACAAAAACAGATTCAATTTTCAAGTACGAGCTTTCCCTGAGGAGTTAGAGCAAAGTGCATCTCAGAATTGGCAGTAGGGCTCAATTCAGCCAGAAAACATAACATTTGACACAGAGCTCAGATTTGCAAAAGAAACACGTATTCATGCTCCTCACGGTCTGAAAAGCACAAAAACGCCTTCAATTTTCAAGTACGAGCTTTCCCTGAGGAGTTAGACCAAAGTGCATCTCAAAATTGGCAGTAGGGCTCAATTCAGCCAGAAAACGTAACGTTTGACACAGAGCTCAGATTTGCAGAAGAAACACAAATTCATGCTCCTCACAGTCTGAAAAGAACAAAAACGCCTTCAATTTTCAAGTACGAGCTTTCCCTGAGGAGTTAGACCAAAGTGCATCTCAGATTTGGCAGTAGGGCTCAATTCAGCCAGAAAACGTAACTTTTGACACAGAGCTCAGATTTGCAGAAGAAACACATATTCATGCTCCTCACAGTCTGAAAAGAACAAATACGCCTTCAATTTTCAAATACGAGCTTTCCCTGAGGTGTTAGACCAAAGTGCATCTCAGAATTGGCAGTAGGGCTCAATTCAGCCAGAAAACATAACATTTGACACAGAGCTCAGATTTTCAAAAGAAACACATATTCATGCTCCTCACGGTCTGAAAAGCACAAAAACGCCTTCAATTTTCAAGTTCGAGCTTTCCATGAGGAGTTAGACAAAAGTGCATCTCAGAATTGGCAGTAGGGCTCAATTCAGCCAGAAAACGTAACTTTTGACACAGAGCTCAGATTTGCAGAAGAAACACATATTCATGCTCCTCACAGTCTGAAAAGCACAAAAACGCCTTCACTTTTCAAGTATGAGATTTCCCTTAGAAGTTAGATCAAAGTGCATCTCAGAATTGGCAGTAGGGCTCAATTCAGCCAGACTAAGTAACTTTTGACACAGAGCTCAGATTTGCAGAAGAAACACATATTCATGCTCCTCACAGTCTGAAAAGAACAAATACGCCTTCAATTTTCAAGTACGAGCTTTCCCTGAGGTGTTAGACCAAAGTGCATCTCAGAATTGGCAGTAGGGCTCAATTCAGCCAGAAAACATAACATTTGACACAGAGCTCAGATTTGCAAAAGAAACACATATTCATGCTCCTCACGGTCTGAAAAGCACAAAAACGCCTTCAATTTTCAAGTTCGAGCTTTCCATGAGGAGTTAGACAAAAGTGCATCTCAGAATTGGCAGTAGGGCTCAATTCAGCCAGAAAACGTAACTTTTGACACAGAGCTCAGATTTGCAGAAGAAACACATATTCATGCTCCTCACAGTCTGAAAAGCACAAAAACGCCTTCACTTTTCAAGTATGAGATTTCCCTGAGAAGTTAGATCAAAGTGCATCTCAGAATTGGCAGTAGGGCTCAATTCAGCCAGACTAAGTAACTTTTGACACAGAGCTCAGATTTGCAGAAGAAACACATATTCATGCTCCTCACGGTCTGAAAAGCACAAAAACAGATTCAATTTTCAAGTACGAGCTTTCCCTGAGTAGTTAGACCAAAGTGCATCTCAGAATTGGCAGTAGGGCTCAATTCAGCCAGAAAACGTAACTTTTGAAACAGAGCTCAGATTTTCCGAAGAAACACATATTCATGCTCCTCACAGTCTGAAAAGCACAAAAACGCCTTCACTTTTCAAGTATGAGCTTTCCCTGAGGAGTTAGAACAATGTGCATCTCAGAATTGGCAGTAGGGCCCAATTCAGCCAGAAAAAGTAACTTTTGACACAGAGCTCAGATTTGCAAAAGAAACACATATTCATGCTCCTCACGGTCTGAAAAGCACAAAAACGCCTTCAATTTTCAAGTACGAGGTTTCCCTGAGGAGTTAGACCAAAGTGCATCTCAGAATTGGAAGTAGGGATCAATTCAGCCAGAAAAAGTAACTTTTGACACAGAGCTCAGATTTTCCGAAGAAACACATATTTATGCTCCTCACAGTCTGAAAAGCACAAATACGCCTTCAATTTTCAAGTACGAGCTTTCCCTGAGGTGTTAGAACAAAGTGCATCTCAGAATTGGCAGTAGGGCTCAATTCAGCCAGAAAACATAACATTTGACACAGAGCTCAGATTTGCAAAAGAAACACATATTCATGCTCCTCACGGTCTGAAAAGCACAAAAACGCCTTCAATTTTCAAGTTCGAGCTTTCCATGAGGAGTTAGACAAAAGTGCATCTCAGAATTGGCAGTAGGGCTCAATTCAGCCAGACTAAGTAACTTTTGACACAGAGCTCAGATTTGCAGAAGAAACACATATTCATGCTCCTCACAGTCTGAAAAGAACAAATACGCCTTCAATTTTCAAGTACGAGCTTTCCCTGAGGAGTTAGAACAATGTGCATCTCAGAATTGGCAGTAGGGCTCAATTCAGCCAGAAAACATAACATTTGACACAGAGCTCAGATTTGCAGAAGAAACACATATTCATGCTCCTCACAGTCTGAAAAGCACAAATACGCCTTCAATTTTCAAGTACGAGCTTTCCCTGAGGTGTTAGACCAAAGTGCATCTCAGAATTGGCAGTAGGGCTCAATTCAGCCAGAAAACGTAACTTTTGACACAGAGCTCAGATTTGCAGAAGAAACACATATTCATGCTCCTCACAGTCTGAAAAGAACAAATACGCCTTCAATTTTCAAGTACGAGCTTTCCCTGAGGTGTTAGACCAAAGTGCATCTCAGAATTGGCAGTAGGGCTCAATTCAGCCAGAAAACATAACATTTGACACAGAGCTCAGATTTGCAAAAGAAACACATATTCATGCTCCTCACGGTCTGAAAAGCACAAAAACGCCTTCAATTTTCAAGTTCGAGCTTTCCATGAGGAGTTAGACAAAAGTGCATCTCAGAATTGGCAGTAGGGCTCAATTCAGCCAGAAAACGTAACTTTTGACACAGAGCTCAGATTTGCAGAAGAAACACATATTCATGCTCCTCACAGTCTGAAAAGCACAAAAACGCCTTCACTTTTCAAGTATGAGATTTCCCTTAGAAGTTAGATCAAAGTGCATCTCAGAATTGGCAGTAGGGCTCAATTCAGCCAGACTAAGTAACTTTTGACACAGAGCTCAGATTTGCAGAAGAAACACATATTCATGCTCCTCACAGTCTGAAAAGAACAAATACGCCTTCAATTTTCAAGTACGAGCTTTCCCTGAGGTGTTAGACCAAAGTGCATCTCAGAATTGGCAGTAGGGCTCAATTCAGCCAGAAAACATAACATTTGACACAGAGCTCAGATTTGCAAAAGAAACACATATTCATGCTCCTCACGGTCTGAAAAGCACAAAAACGCCTTCAATTTTCAAGTTCGAGCTTTCCATGAGGAGTTAGACAAAAGTGCATCTCAGAATTGGCAGTAGGGCTCAATTCAGCCAGAAAACGTAACTTTTGACACAGAGCTCAGATTTGCAGAAGAAACACATATTCATGCTCCTCACAGTCTGAAAAGCACAAAAACGCCTTCACTTTTCAAGTATGAGATTTCCCTGAGAAGTTAGATCAAAGTGCATCTCAGAATTGGCAGTAGGGCTCAATTCAGCCAGACTAAGTAACTTTTGACACAGAGCTCAGATTTGCAGAAGAAACACATATTCATGCTCCTCACGGTCTGAAAAGCACAAAAACAGATTCAATTTTCAAGTACGAGCTTTCCCTGAGGAGTTAGAGCAAAGTGCATCTCAGAATTGGCAGTAGGGCTCAATTCAGCCAGAAAACATAACATTTGACACAGAGCTCAGATTTGCAAAAGAAACACATATTCATGCTCCTCACGGTCTGAAAAGCACAAAAACGCCTTCAATTTTCAAGTTCGAGCTTTCCATGAGTAGTTAGACCAAAGTGCATCTCAGAATTGGCAGTAGGGCCCAATTCAGCCAGAAAAAGTAACTTTTGACACAGAGCTCAGATTTGCAAAAGAAACACATATTCATGCTCCTCACAGTCTGAAAAGCACAAAAACGCCTTCAATTTTCAAGTACGAGGTTTCCCTGAGGAGTTAGACCAAAGTGCATCTCAGAATTGGAAGTAGGGATCAATTCAGCCAGAAAAAGTAACTTTTGACACAGAGCTCAGATTTTCCGAAGAAACACATATTTATGCTCCTCACAGTCTGAAAAGCACAAATACGCCTTCAATTTTCAAGTACGAGCTTTCCCTGAGGTGTTAGAACAAAGTGCATCTCAGAATTGGCAGTAGGGCTCAATTCAGCCAGAAAACATAACATTTGACACAGAGCTCAGATTTGCAAAAGAAACACATATTCATGCTCCTCACGGTCTGAAAAGCACAAAAACGCCTTCAATTTTCAAGTTCGAGCTTTCCATGAGGAGTTAGACAAAAGTGCATCTCAGAATTGGCAGTAGGGCTCAATTCAGCCAGACTAAGTAACTTTTGACACAGAGCTCAGATTTGCAGAAGAAACACATATTCATGCTCCTCACAGTCTGAAAAGAACAAATACGCCTTCAATTTTCAAGTACGAGCTTTCCCTGAGGAGTTAGAACAATGTGCATCTCAGAATTGGCAGTAGGGCTCAATTCAGCCAGAAAACATAACATTTGACACAGAGCTCAGATTTGCAGAAGAAACACATATTCATGCTCCTCACAGTCTGAAAAGCACAAATACGCCTTCAATTTTCAAGTACGAGCTTTCCCTGAGGTGTTAGACCAAAGTGCATCTCAGAATTGGCAGTAGGGCTCAATTCAGCCAGAAAACGTAACTTTTGACACAGAGCTCAGATTTGCAGAAGAAACACATATTCATGCTCCTCACAGTCTGAAAAGAACAAATACGCCTTCAATTTTCAAGTACGAGCTTTCCCTGAGGTGTTAGACCAAAGTGCATCTCAGAATTGGCAGTAGGGCTCAATTCAGCCAGAAAACATAACATTTGACACAGAGCTCAGATTTGCAAAAGAAACACATATTCATGCTCCTCACGGTCTGAAAAGCACAAAAACGCCTTCAATTTTCAAGTTCGAGCTTTCCATGAGGAGTTAGACAAAAGTGCATCTCAGAATTGGCAGTAGGGCTCAATTCAGCCAGAAAACGTAACTTTTGACACAGAGCTCAGATTTGCAGAAGAAACACATATTCATGCTCCTCACAGTCTGAAAAGCACAAAAACGCCTTCACTTTTCAAGTATGAGATTTCCCTGAGAAGTTAGATCAAAGTGCATCTCAGAATTGGCAGTAGGGCTCAATTCAGCCAGACTAAGTAACTTTTGACACAGAGCTCAGATTTGCAGAAGAAACACATATTCATGCTCCTCACAGTCTGAAAAGAACAAATACGCCTTCAATTTTCAAGTACGAGCTTTCCCTGAGGTGTTAGACCAAAGTGCATCTCAGAATTGGCAGTAGGGCTCAATTCAGCCAGAAAACATAACATTTGACACAGAGCTCAGATTTGCAAAAGAAACACATATTCATGCTCCTCACGGTCTGAAAAGCACAAAAACGCCTTCAATTTTCAAGTTCGAGCTTTCCATGAGTAGTTAGACCAAAGTGCATCTCAGAATTGGCAGTAGGGCTCAATTCAGCCAGAAAACGTAACTTTTGAAACAGAGCTCAGATTTTCCGAAGAAACACATATTCATGCTCCTCACAGTCTGAAAAGCACAAAAACGCCTTCACTTTTCAAGTATGAGCTTTCCCTGAGGAGTTAGAACAATGTGCATCTCAGAATTGGCAGTAGGGCCCAATTCAGCCAGAAAAAGTAACTTTTGACACAGAGCTCAGATTTGCAAAAGAAACACATATTCATGCTCCTCACAGTCTGAAAAGCACAAAAACGCCTTCAATTTTCAAGTACGAGGTTTCCCTGAGGAGTTAGACCAAAGTGCATCTCAGAATTGGAAGTAGGGATCAATTCAGCCAGAAAAAGTAACTTTTGACACAGAGCTCAGATTTTCCGAAGAAACACATATTTATGCTCCTCACAGTCTGAAAAGCACAAATACGCCTTCAATTTTCAAGTACGAGCTTTCCCTGAGGTGTTAGAACAAAGTGCATCTCAGAATTGGCAGTAGGGCTCAATTCAGCCAGAAAACATAACATTTGACACAGAGCTCAGATTTGCAAAAGAAACACATATTCATGCTCCTCACGGTCTGAAAAGCACAAAAACGCCTTCAATTTTCAAGTTCGAGCTTTCCATGAGGAGTTAGACAAAAGTGCATCTCAGAATTGGCAGTAGGGCTCAATTCAGCCAGACTAAGTAACTTTTGACACAGAGCTCAGATTTGCAGAAGAAACACATATTCATGCTCCTCACAGTCTGAAAAGAACAAATACGCCTTCAATTTTCAAGTACGAGCTTTCCCTGAGGAGTTAGAACAATGTGCATCTCAGAATTGGCAGTAGGGCTCAATTCAGCCAGAAAACATAACATTTGACACAGAGCTCAGATTTGCAGAAGAAACACATATTCATGCTCCTCACAGTCTGAAAAGCACAAATACGCCTTCAATTTTCAAGTACGAGCTTTCCCTGAGGTGTTAGACCAAAGTGCATCTCAGAATTGGCAGTAGGGCTCAATTCAGCCAGAAAACGTAACTTTTGACACAGAGCTCAGATTTGCAGAAGAAACACATATTCATGCTCCTCACAGTCTGAAAAGAACAAATACGCCTTCAATTTTCAAGTACGAGCTTTCCCTGAGGTGTTAGACCAAAGTGCATCTCAGAATTGGCAGTAGGGCTCAATTCAGCCAGAAAACATAACATTTGACACAGAGCTCAGATTTGCAAAAGAAACACATATTCATGCTCCTCACGGTCTGAAAAGCACAAAAACGCCTTCAATTTTCAAGTTCGAGCTTTCCATGAGGAGTTAGACAAAAGTGCATCTCAGAATTGGCAGTAGGGCTCAATTCAGCCAGAAAACGTAACTTTTGACACAGAGCTCAGATTTGCAGAAGAAACACATATTCATGCTCCTCACAGTCTGAAAAGCACAAAAACGCCTTCACTTTTCAAGTATGAGATTTCCCTGAGAAGTTAGATCAAAGTGCATCTCAGAATTGGCAGTAGGGCTCAATTCAGCCAGACTAAGTAACTTTTGACACAGAGCTCAGATTTGCAGAAGAAACACATATTCATGCTCCTCACAGTCTGAAAAGAACAAATACGCCTTCAATTTTCAAGTACGAGCTTTCCCTGAGGTGTTAGACCAAAGTGCATCTCAGAATTGGCAGTAGGGCTCAATTCAGCCAGAAAACATAACATTTGACACAGAGCTCAGATTTGCAAAAGAAACACATATTCATGCTCCTCACGGTCTGAAAAGCACAAAAATGCCTTCAATTTTCAAGTTCGAGCTTTCCATGAGGAGTTAGACAAAAGTGCATCTCAGAATTGGCAGTAGGGCTCAATTCAGCCAGAAAACGTAACTTTTGACACAGAGCTCAGATTTGCAGAAGAAACACATATTCATGCTCCTCACAGTCTGAAAAGCACAAAAACGCCTTCACTTTTCAAGTATGAGATTTCCCTGAGAAGTTAGATCAAAGTGCATCTCAGAATTGGCAGTAGGGCTCAATTCAGCCAGACTAAGTAACTTTTGACACAGAGCTCAGATTTGCAGAAGAAACACATATTCATGCTCCTCACGGTCTGAAAAGCACAAAAACAGATTCAATTTTCAAGTACGAGCTTTCCCTGAGGAGTTAGAGCAAAGTGCATCTCAGAATTGGCAGTAGGGCTCAATTCAGCCAGAAAACATAACATTTGACACAGAGCTCATATTTGCAAAAGAAACACGTATTCATGCTCCTCACGGTCTGAAAAGCACAAAAACGCCTTCAATTTTCAAGTACGAGCTTTCCCTGAGGAGTTAGACCAAAGTGCATCTCAAAATTGGCAGTAGGGCTCAATTCAGCCAGAAAATGTAACTTTTGACACAGAGCTCAGATTTGCAGAAGAAACACAAATTCATGCTCCTCACAGTCTGAAAAGAACAAAAACGCCTTCAATTTTCAAGTACGAGCTTTCCCTGAGGAGTTAGACCAAAGTGCATCTCAGAATTGGCAGTAGGGCTCAATTCAGCCAGAAAACGTAACTTTTGACACAGAGCTCAGATTTGCAGAAGAAACACATATTCATGCTCCTCACAGTCTGAAAAGAACAAATACGCCTTCAATTTTCAAGTACGAGCTTTCCCTGAGGTGTTAGACCAAAGTGCATCTCAGAATTGGCAGTAGGGCTCAATTCAGCCAGAAAACATAACATTTGACACAGAGCTCAGATTTGCAAAAGAAACACATATTCATGCTCCTCACGGTCTGAAAAGCACAAAAACGCCTTCAATTTTCAAGTTCGAGCTTTCCATGAGGAGTTAGACAAAAGTGCATCTCAGAATTGGCAGTAGGGCTCAATTCAGCCAGAAAACGTAACTTTTGACACAGAGCTCAGATTTGCAGAAGAAACACATATTCATGCTCCTCACAGTCTGAAAAGCACAAAAACGCCGTCACTTTTCAAGTATGAGATTTCCCTGAGAAGTTAGATCAAAGTGCATCTCAGAATTGGCAGTATGGGTCAATTCAGCCAGACTAAGTAACTTTTGACACAGAGCTCAGATTTGCAGAAGAAACACATATTCATGCTCCTCACAGTCTGAAAAGAACAAATACGCCTTCAATTTTCAAGTACGAGCTTTCCCTGAGGTGTTAGACCAAAGTGCATCTCAGAATTGGCAGTAGGGCTCAATTCAGCCAGAAAACATAACATTTGACACAGAGCTCAGATTTGCAAAAGAAACACATATTCATGCTCCTCACGGTCTGAAAAGCACAAAAACGCCTTCAATTTTCAAGTTCGAGCTTTCCATGAGGAGTTAGACAAAAGTGCATCTCAGAATTGGCAGTAGGGCTCAATTCAGCCAGAAAACGTAACTTTTGACACAGAGCTCAGATTTGCAGAAGAAACACATATTCATGCTCCTCACAGTCTGAAAAGCACAAAAACGCCTTCACTTTTCAAGTATGAGATTTCCCTGAGAAGTTAGATCAAAGTGCATCTCAGAATTGGCAGTAGGGCTCAATTCAGCCAGACTAAGTAACTTTTGACACAGAGCTCAGATTTTCCGAAGAAACACATATTCATGCTCCTCACGGTCTGAAAAGCACAAAAACGCCTTCACTTTTCAAGTATGAGCTTTCCCTGAGGAGTTAGAACAATGTGCATCTCAGAATTGGCAGTAGGGCCCAATTCAGCCAGAAAAAGTAACTTTTGACACAGAGCTCAGATTTGCAAAAGAAACACATATTCATGCTCCTCACGGTCTGAAAAGCACAAAAACGCCTTCAATTTTCAAGTACGAGGTTTCCCTGAGGAGTTAGACCAAAGTGCATCTCAGAATTGGAAGTAGGGATCAATTCAGCCAGAAAAAGTAACTTTTGACACAGAGCTCAGATTTTCCGAAGAAACACATATTTATGCTCCTCACAGTCTGAAAAGCACAAATACGCCTTCAATTTTCAAGTACGAGCTTTCTCAGAGGAGTTAGACCAAAGTGCATCTCATAATTGGCAGTAGGGCTCAATTCAGCCAGAAAACGTATCTTTTGACACAGAGCTCAGATTTGCAGAAGAAACACATATTCATGCTCCTCACGGTCTGAAAAGCACAAAAACAGATTCAATTTTCAAATACCAGCTTTCCCTGAGGAGTTAGAACAATGTGCATCTCAGAATTGGCAGTAGGGCTGAATTCAGCCAGAAAACGTCAGATTTGACAAAGAGCTCAGACTTGCAGAAGAAACACATATTCATGCCCCTCACGGTCTGAAAAGCACAAAAACGCCTTCAATTTTCAAGTAGGAGATTTCCCTCAGGAGTTAGACCCAAGTGCATCTCAGAATTGGAAGTAGAGCTCAATTCAGCCAGAAAAAGTAATTTTTGACACAGAGCTCAGATTTTCTGAAGAAACACATATTCATGCTCCTCACAGTCTGAAAAGAACAAATACGCCTTCAATTTTCAAGTACGAGCTTTCCCTGAGGAGTTAGACCAAAGTGCATCTCAGAATTGGCAGTATGGCTCAATTCAGCCAGAAAACGTAACATTTGACACAGAGCTCAGATTTGCAGAAGAAACACATATTCATGCTCCTCACAGTCTGAAAAGAACAAATACGCCTTCAATTTTCAAGTACGAGCTTTCCCTGAGGTGTGAGACCAAAGTGCATCTCAGAATTGGGAGTAGGGCTCAATTCAGCCAGAAAACGTAACTTTTGACACAGAGCTCAGATTTGCAGAAGAAAAACATATTCATGCTCCTCACAGTCTGAAAAGCACAAAAACGCCTTCACTTTTCAAGTATGAGCTTTCCCTGAGAAGTTAGACCAAAGTGCATCTCAGAATTGGCAGTAGGGCTCAATTCACCCAGAAAAAGTAACTTTTGACACAGAGCTCAGATTTGCAGAAGAAACACATATTCATGCTCCTCACGGTCTGAAAAGCACAAAAACAGATTCAATTTTCAAGTACGAGCTTTCCCTGAGGAGTTAGACCAAAGTGCATCTCAGAATTGGCAGTAGGGCTCAATTCAGCCAGAAAACATAACATTTGACACAGAGCTCAGATTTGCAGAAGAAACACATATTCATGCTCCTCACAGTCTGAAAAGCACAAAAACAGATTCAATTTTCAAGTACGAGCTTTCCCTGAGGAGTTAGAACAATGTGCATCTCAGAATTGGCAGTAGGGCTCAATTCAGCTAGAAAAAGTAACTTTTGACACAGAGCTCAGATTTGCAGAAGAAACACATATTCATGCTCCTCACAGTCTGAAAAGCACAAAAACGCCTTCACTTTTCAAGTATGAGCTTTCACTGAGTAGTTAGACCAAAGTGCATCTCAGAATTGGCAGTAGGGCTCAATTCAGCCAGAAAACGTAACTTTTGACACAGAGCTCAGATTTGCAGAAGAAACACATATTCATGCTCCTCACAGTCTGAAAAGAACAAATACGCCTTCAATTTTCAAGTACGAGCTTTCCCTGAGGTGTTAGACCAAAGTGCATCTCAGAATTGGCAGTAGGGCTCAATTCAGCCAGAAAACATAACATTTGACAAAGAGCTCAGATTTGCAAAAGAAACACATATTCATGCTCCTCACGGTCTGAAAAGCACAAAAACGCCTTCAATTTTCAAGTTCGAGCTTTCCATGAGGAGTTAGACAAAAGTGCATCTCAGAATTGGCAGTAGGGCTCAATTCAGCCAGAAAAAGTAACTTTTGACACAGAGCTCAGATTTGCAGAAGAAACACATATTCATGCTCCTCACAGTCTAAAAAGCACAAAAACGCCTTCACTGTTCAAGTATGAGCTTTCCCTGAGAAGTTAGACCAAAGTGCATCTCAGAATTGGCAGTAGGGCTCAATTCAGCTAGAAAAAAGTAACTTTTGACACAGAGCTCAGATTTGCAGAAGAAACACATATTCATGCTCCTCACAGTCTGAAAAGCACAAAAACGCCTTCACTTTTCAAGTATGAGCTTTCACTGAGTAGTTAGAACAATGTGCATCTCAGAATTGGCAGTAGGGCCCAATTCAGCCAGAAAAAGTAACTTTTGACACAGAGCTCAGATTTGCAAAAGAAACACATATTCATGCTCCTCACGGTCTGAAAAGCACAAAAAACGCCTTCAATTTTCAAGTACGAGGTTTCCCTGAGGAGTTAGACCAAAGTGCATCTCAGAATTGGAAGTAGGGATCAATTCAGCCAGAAAAAGTAACTTTTGACACAGAGCTCAGATTTTCCGAAGAAACACATATTTATGCTCCTCACAGTCTGAAAAGCACAAATACGCCTTCAATTTTCAAGTACGAGCTTTCTCAGAGGAGTTAGACCAAAGTGCATCTCATAATTGGCAGTAGGGCTCAATTCAGCCAGAAAACGTAGCTTTTGACACAGAGCTCAGATTTGCAGAAGAAACACATATTCATGCTCCTCACGGTCTGAAAAGCACAAAAACAGATTCAATTTTCAAATACCAGCTTTCCCTGAGGAGTTAGAACAATGTGCATCTCAGAATTGGCAGTAGGGCTGAATTCAGCCAGAAAACGTCAGATTTGACACAGAGCTCAGACTTGCAGAAGAAACACATATTCATGCCCCTCACGGTCTGAAAAGCACAAAAACAGATTCCATTTTCAAGTAGGAGATTTCCCTCAGGAGTTAGACCCAAGTGCATCTCAGAATTGGAAGTAGAGCTCAATTCAGCCAGAAAAAGTAATTTTTGACACAGAGCTCAGATTTTCTGAAGAAACACATATTCATGCTCCTCACAGTCTGAAAAGAACAAATACGCCTTCAATTTTCAAGTACGAGCATTCCCTGAGGAGTTAGACCAAAGTGCATCTCAGAATTGGCAGTATGGCTCAATTCAGCCAGAAAACGTAACATTTGACACAGAGCTCAGATTTGCAGAAGAAACACATATTCATGCTCCTCACAGTCTGAAAAGAACAAATACGCCTTCAATTTTCAAGTACGAGCTTTCCCTGAGGTGTGAGACCAAAGTGCATCTCAGAATTGGGAGTAGGGCTCAATTCAGCCAGAAAACGTAACTTTTGACACAGAGCTCAGATTTGCAGAAGAAAAACATATTCATGCTCCTCACAGTCTGAAAAGCACAAAAACGCCTTCACTTTTTAAGTATGAGCTTTCCCTGAGAAGTTAGACCAAAGTGCATCTCAGAATTGGCAGTAGGGCTCAATTCACCCAGAAAAAGTAACTTTTGACACAGAGCTCAGATTTGCAGAAGAAACACATATTCATGCTCCTCACGGTCTGAAAAGCACAAAAACAGATTCAATTTTCAAGTACGAGCTTTCCCTGAGGAGTTAGACCAAAGTGCATCTCAGAATTGGCAGTAGGGCTCAATTCAGCCAGAAAACATAACATTTGACACAGAGCTCAGATTTGCAAAAGAAAACACATATTCATGCTCCTCACGGTCTGAAAAGCACAAAAACGCCTTCAATTTTCAAGTTCGAGCTTTCCATGAGGAGTTAGACAAAAGTGCATCTCAGAATTGGCAGTAGGGCTCAATTCAGCCAGAAAAAGTAACTTTTGACACAGAGCTCAGATTTGCAGAAGAAACACATATTCATGCTCCTCACAGTCTGAAAAGCACAAAAACGCCTTCACTTTTCAAGTATGAGCTTTCACTGAGTAGTTAGACCAAAGTGCATCTCAGAATTGGCAGTAGGGCTCAATTCAGCCAGAAAACGTAACTTTTGAAACAGAGCTCAGATTTTCCGAAGAAACACATATTCATGCTCCTCACAGTCTGAAAAGCACAAAAACGCCTTCACTTTTCAAGTATGAGCTTTCCCTGAGGAGTTAGAACAATGTGCATCTCAGAATTCGCAGTAGGGCCCAATTCAGCCAGAAAAAGTAACTTTTGACACAGAGCTCAGATTTGCAAAAGAAACACATATTCATGCTCCTCACGGTTTGAAAAGCACAAAAACGCCTTCAATTTTCAAGTACGAGGTTTCCCTGAGGAGTTAGACCAAAGTGCATCTCAGAATTGGAAGTAGGGATCAATTCAGCCAGAAAAAGTAACTTTTGACACAGAGCTCAGATTTTCCGAAGAAACACATATTTATGCTCCTCACAGTCTGAAAAGCACAAATACGCCTTCAATTTTCAAGTACGAGCTTTCTCAGAGGAGTTAGACCAAAGTGCATCTCATAATTGGCAGTAGGGCTCAATTCAGCCAGAAAACGTATCTTTTGACACAGAGCTCATATTTGCAGAAGAAACACATATTCATGCTCCTCACGGTCTGAAAAGCACAAAAACAGATTCAATTTTCAAATACCAGCTTTCCCTGAGGAGTTAGAACAATGTGCATCTCAGAATTGGCAGGAGGGCTGAATTCAGCCAGAAAACGTCAGATTTGACACAGAGCTCAGACTTGTAGAAGAAACACATATTCATGCCCCTCACGGTCTGAAAAGCACAAAAACAGATTCAATTTTCAAGTAGGAGATTTCCCTCAGGAGTTAGACCCAAGTGCATCTCAGAATTGGAAGTAGAGCTCAATTCAGCCAGAAAAAGTAATTTTTGACACAGAGCTCAGATTTTCTGAAGAAACACATATTCATGCTCCTCACAGTCTGAAAAGAACAAATACGCCTTCAATTTTCAAGTACGAGCTTTCCCTGAGGAGTTAGACCAAAGTGCATCTCAGAATTGGCAGTATGGCTCAATTCAGCCAGAAAACGTAACATTTGACACAGAGCTCAGATTTGCAGAAGAAACACATATTCATGCTCCTCACAGTCTGAAAAGAACAAATACGCCTTCAATTTTCAAGTACGAGCTTTCCCTGAGGTGTGAGACCAAAGTGCATCTCAGAATTGGGAGTAGGGCTCAATTCAGCCAGAAAACGTAACTTTTGACACAGAGCTCAGATTTGCAGAAGAAAAACATATTCATGCTCCTCACAGTCTGAAAAGCACAAAAACGCCTTCACTTTTCAAGTATGAGCTTTCCCTGAGAAGTTAGACCAAAGTGCATCTCAGAATTGGCAGTAGGGCTCAATTCACCCAGAAAAAGTAACTTTTGACACAGAGCTCAGATTTGCAGAAGAAACACATATTCATGCTCCTCACGGTCTGAAAAGCACAAAAACAGATTCAATTTTCAAGTACGAGCTTTCCCTGAGGAGTTAGAGCAAAGTGCATCTCAGAATTGGCAGTAGGGCTCAATTCAGCCAGAAAACATAACATTTGACACAGAGCTCAGATTTGCAAAAGAAACACGTATTCATGCTCCTCACGGTCTGAAAAGCACAAAAACGCCTTCAATTTTCAAGTACGAGCTTTCCCTGAGGAGTTAGACCAAAGTGCATCTCAAAATTGGCAGTAGGGCTCAATTCAGCCAGAAAACGTAACGTTTGACACAGAGCTCAGATTTGCAGAAGAAACACAAATTCATGCTCCTCACAGTCTGAAAAGAACAAAAACGCCTTCAATTTTCAAGTACGAGCTTTCCCTGAGGAGTTAGACCAAAGTGCATCTCAGAATTGGCAGTAGGGCTCAATTCAGCCAGAAAACGTAACTTTTGACACAGAGCTCAGATTTGCAGAAGAAACACATATTCATGCTCCTCACAGTCTGAAAAGAACAAATACGCCTTCAATCTTCAAATACGAGCTTTCCCTGAGGTGTTAGACCAAAGTGCATCTCAGAATTGGCAGTAGGGCTCAATTCAGCCAGAAAACATAACATTTGACACAGAGCTCAGATTTGCAAAAGAAACACATATTCATGCTCCTCACGGTCTGAAACGCACAAAAACGCCTTCAATTTTCAAGTTCGAGCTTTCCATGAGGAGTTAGACAAAAGTGCATCTCAGAATTGGCAGTAGGGCTCAATTCAGCCAGAAAACGTAACTTTTGACACAGAGCTCAGATTTGCAGAAGAAACACATATTCATGCTCCTCACAGTCTGAAAAGCACAAAAACGCCTTCACTTTTCAAGTATGAGATTTCCCTTAGAAGTTAGATCAAAGTGCATCTCAGAATTGGCAGTAGGGCTCAGTTCAGCCAGACTAAGTAACTTTTGACACAGAGCTCAGATTTGCAGAAGAAACACATATTCATGCTCCTCACAGTCTGAAAAGAACAAATACGCCTTCAATTTTCAAGTACGAGCTTTCCCTGAGGTGTTAGACCAAAGTGCATCTCAGAATTGGCAGTAGGGCTCAATTCAGCCAGAAAACATAACATTTGACACAGAGCTCAGATTTGCAAAAGAAACACATATTCATGCTCCTCACGGTCTGAAAAGCACAAAAACGCCTTCAATTTTCAAGTTCGAGCTTTCCATGAGGAGTTAGACAAAAGTGCATCTCAGAATTGGCAGTAGGGCTCAATTCAGCCAGAAAACGTAACTTTTGACACAGAGCTCAGATTTGCAGAAGAAACACATATTCATGCTCCTCACAGTCTGAAAAGCACAAAAACGCTTCACTTTTCAAGTATGAGATTTCCCTGAGAAGTTAGATCAAAGTGCATCTCAGAATTGGCAGTAGGGCTCAATTCAGCCAGACTAAGTAACTTTTGACACAGAGCTCAGATTTGCAGAAGAAACACATATTCATGCTCCTCACGGTCTGAAAAGCACAAAAACAGATTCAATTTTCAAGTACGAGCTTTCCCTGAGGAGTTAGAGCAAAGTGCATCTCAGAATTGGCAGTAGGGCTCAATTCAGCCAGAAAACATAACATTTGACACAGAGCTCAGATTTGCAAAAGAAACACATATTCATGCTCCTCACGGTCTGAAAAGCACAAAAACGCCTTCAATTTTCAAGTTCGAGCTTTCCATGAGTAGTTAGACCAAAGTGCATCTCAGAATTGGCAGTAGGGCTCAATTCAGCCAGAAAACGTAACTTTTGAAACAGAGCTCAGATTTTCCGAAGAAACACATATTCATGCTCCTCACAGTCTGAAAAGCACAAAAACGCCTTCACTTTTCAAGTATGAGCTTTCCCTGAGGAGTTAGAACAATGTGCATCTCAGAATTGGCAGTAGGGCCCAATTCAGCCAGAAAAAGTAACTTTTGACACAGAGCTCAGATTTGCAAAAGAAACACATATTCATGCTCCTCACGGTCTGAAAAGCACAAAAACGCCTTCAATTTTCAAGTACGAGGTTTCCCTGAGGAGTTAGACCAAAGTGCATCTCAGAATTGGAAGTAGGGATCAATTCAGCCAGAAAAAGTAACTTTTGACACAGAGCTCAGATTTTCCGAAGAAACACATATTTATGCTCCTCACAGTCTGAAAAGCACAAATACGCCGTCAATTTTCAAGTACGAGCTTTCCCTGAGGTGTTAGAACAAAGTGCATCTCAGAATTGGCAGTAGGGCTCAATTCAGCCAGAAAACATAACATTTGACACAGAGCTCAGATTTGCAAAAGAAACACATATTCATGCTCCTCACGGTCTGAAAAGCACAAAAACGCCTTCAATTTTCAAGTTCGAGCTTTCCATGAGGAGTTAGACAAAAGTGCATCTCAGAATTGGCAGTAAGGCTCAATTCAGCCAGACTAAGTAACTTTTGACACAGAGCTCAGATTTGCAGAAGAAACACATATTCATGCTCCTCACAGTCTGAAAAGAACAAATACGCCTTCAATTTTCAAGTACGAGCTTTCCCTGAGGAGTTAGAACAATGTGCATCTCAGAATTGGCAGTAGGGCTCAATTCAGCCAGAAAACATAACATTTGACACAGAGCTCAGATTTGCAGAAGAAACACATATTCATGCTCCTCACAGTCTGAAAAGCACAAATACGCCTTCAATTTTCAAGTACGAGCTTTCCCTGAGGTGTTAGACCAAAGTGCATCTCAGAATTGGCAGTAGGGCTCAATTCAGCCAGAAAACGTAACTTTTGACACAGAGCTCAGATTTGCAGAAGAAACACATATTCATGCTCCTCACAGTCTGAAAAGAACAAATACGCCTTCAATTTTCAAGTACGAGCTTTCCCTGAGGTGTTAGACCAAAGTGCATCTCAGAATTGGCAGTAGGGCTCAATTCAGCCAGAAAACATAACATTTGACACAGAGCTCAGATTTGCAAAAGAAACACATATTCATGCTCCTCACGGTCTGAAAAGCACAAAAACGCCTTCAATTTTCAAGTTCGAGCTTTCCATGAGGAGTTAGACAAAAGTGCATCTCAGAATTGGCAGTAGGGCTCAATTCAGCCAGAAAACGTAACTTTTGACACAGAGCTCAGATTTGCAGAAGAAACACATATTCATGCTCCTCACAGTCTGAAAAGCACAAAAACGCCTTCACTTTTCAAGTATGAGATTTCCCTGAGAAGTTAGATCAAAGTGCATCTCAGAATTGGCAGTAGGGCTCAATTCAGCCAGACTAAGTAACTTTTGACACAGAGCTCAGATTTGCAGAAGAAACACATATTCATGCTCCTCACAGTCTGAAAAGAACAAATACGCGTTCAATTTTCAAGTACGAGCTTTCCCTGAGGTGTTAGACCAAAGTGCATCTCAGAATTGGCAGTAGGGCTCAATTCAGCCAGAAAACATAACATTTGACACAGAGCTCAGATTTGCAAAAGAAACACATATTCATGCTCCTCACGGTCTGAAAAGCACAAAAATGCCTTCAATTTTCAAGTTCGAGCTTTCCATGAGGAGTTAGACAAAAGTGCATCTCAGAATTGGCAGTAGGGCTCAATTCAGCCAGAAAACGTAACTTTTGACACAGAGCTCAGATTTGCAGAAGAAACACATATTCATGCTCCTCACAGTCTGAAAAGCACAAAAACGCCTTCACTTTTCAAGTATGAGATTTCCCTGAGAAGTTAGATCAAAGTGCATCTCAGAATTGGCAGTAGGGCTCAATTCAGCCAGACTAAGTAACTTTTGACACAGAGCTCAGATTTGCAGAAGAAACACATATTCATGCTCCTCACGGTCTGAAAAGCACAAAAACAGATTCAATTTTCAAGTACGAGCTTTCCCTGAGGAGTTAGAGCAAAGTGCATCTCAGAATTGGCAGTAGGGCTCAATTCAGCCAGAAAACATAACATTTGACACAGAGCTCAGATTTGCAAAAGAAACACGTATTCATGCTCCTCACGGTCTGAAAAGCACAAAAACGCCTTCAATTTTCAAGTACGAGCTTTCCCTGAGGAGTTAGACCAAAGTGCATCTCAAAATTGGCAGTAGGGCTCAATTCAGCCAGAAAATGTAACTTTTGACACAGAGCTCAGATTTGCAGAAGAAACACAAATTCATGCTCCTCACAGTCTGAAAAGAACAAAAACGCCTTCAATTTTCAAGTACGAGCGTTCCCTGAGGAGTTAGACCAAAGTGCATCTCAGAATTGGCAGTAGGGCTCAATTCAGCCAGAAAACGTAACTTTTGACACAGAGCTCAGATTTGCAGAAGAAACACATATTCATGCTCCTCACAGTCTGAAAAGAACAAATACGCCTTCAATTTTCAAGTACGAGCTTTCCCTGAGGTGTTAGACCAAAGTGCATCTCAGAATTGGCAGTAGGGCTCAATTCAGCCAGAAAACATAACATTTGACACAGAGCTCAGATTTGCAAAAGAAACACATATTCATGCTCCTCACGGTCTGAAAAGCACAAAAACGCCTTCAATTTTCAAGTTCGAGCTTTCCATGAGGAGTTAGACAAAAGTGCATCTCAGAATTGGCAGTAGGGCTCAATTCAGCCAGAAAACGTAACTTTTGACACAGAGCTCAAATCTGCAGAAGAAACACATATTCATGCTCCTCACAGTCTGAAAAGCACAAAAACGCCTTCACTTTTCAAGTATGAGATTTCCCTGAGAAGTTAGATCAAAGTGCATCTCAGAATTGGCAGTAGGGGTCAATTCAGCCAGACTAAGTAACTTTTGACACAGAGCTCAGATTTGCAGAAGAAACACATATTCATGCTCCTCACAGTCTGAAAAGAACAAATACGCCTTCAATTTTCAAGTAGGAGCTTTCCCTGAGGTGTTAGACCAAAGTGCATCTCAGAATTGGCAGTAGGGCTCAATTCAGCCAGAAAACATAACATTTGACACAGAGCTCAGATTTGCAAAAGAAACACATATTCATGCTCCTCACGGTCTGAAAAGCACAAAAACGCCTTCAATTTTCAAGTTCGAGCTTTCCATGAGGAGTTAGACAAAAGTGCATCTCAGAATTGGCAGTAGGGCTCAATTCAGCCAGAAAACGTAACTTTTGACACAGAGCTCAGATTTGCAGAAGAAACACATATTCATGCTCCTCACAGTCTGAAAAGCACAAAAACGCCTTCACTTTTCAAGTATGAGATTTCCCTGAGAAGTTAGATCAAAGTGCATCTCAGAATTGGCAGTAGGGCTCAATTCAGCCAGACTAAGTAACTTTTGACACAGAGCTCAGATTTTCCGAAGAAACACATATTCATGCTCCTCACGGTCTGAAAAGCACAAAAACGCCTTCACTTTTCAAGTATGAGCTTTCCCTGAGGAGTTAGAACAATGTGCATCTCAGAATTGGCAGTAGGGCCCAATTCAGCCAGAAAAAGTAACTTTTGACACAGAGCTCAGATTTGCAAAAGAAACACATATTCATGCTCCTCACGGTCTGAAAAGCACAAAAACGCCTTCAATTTTCAAGTACGAGGTTTCCCTGAGGAGTTAGACCAAAGTGCATCTCAGAATTGGAAGTAGGGATCAATTCAGCCAGAAAAAGTAACTTTTGACACAGAGCTCAGATTTTCCGAAGAAACACATATTTATGCTCCTCACAGTCTGAAAAGCACAAATACGCCTTCAATTTTCAAGTACGAGCTTTCTCAGAGGAGTTAGACCAAAGTGCATCTCATAATTGGCAGTAGGGCTCAATTCAGCCAGAAAACGTATCTTTTGACACAGAGCTCAGATTTGCAGAAGAAACACATATTCATGCTCCTCACGGTCTGAAAAGCACAAAAACAGATTCAATTTTCAAATACCAGCTTTCCCTGAGGAGTTAGAACAATGTGCATCTCAGAATTGGCAGTAGGGCTGAATTCAGCCAGAAAACGTCAGATTTGACAAAGAGCTCAGACTTGCAGAAGAAACACATATTCATGCCCCTCACGGTCTGAAAAGCACAAAAACGCCTTCAATTTTCAAGTAGGAGATTTCCCTCAGGAGTTAGACCCAAGTGCATCTCAGAATTGGAAGTAGAGCTCAATTCAGCCAGAAAAAGTAATTTTTGACACAGAGCTCAGATTTTCTGAAGAAACACATATTCATGCTCCTCACAGTCTGAAAAGAACAAATACGCCTTCAATTTTCAAGTACGAGCTTTCCCTGAGGAGTTAGACCAAAGTGCATCTCAGAATTGGCAGTATGGCTCAATTCAGCCAGAAAACGTAACATTTGACACAGAGCTCAGATTTGCAGAAGAAACACATATTCATGCTCCTCACAGTCTGAAAAGAACAAATACGCCTTCAATTTTCAAGTACGAGCTTTCCCTGAGGTGTGAGACCAAAGTGCATCTCAGAATTGGGAGTAGGGCTCAATTCAGACAGAAAACGTAACTTTTGACACAGAGCTCAGATTTGCAGAAGAAAAACATATTCATGCTCCTCACAGTCTGAAAAGCACAAAAACGCCTTCACTTTTCAAGTATGAGCTTTCCCTGAGAAGTTAGACCAAAGTGCATCTCAGAATTGGCAGTAGGGCTCAATTCACCCAGAAAAAGTAACTTTTGACACAGAGCTCAGATTTGCAGAAGAAACACATATTCATGCTCCTCACGGTCTGAAAAGCACAAAAACAGATTCAATTTTCAAGTACGAGCTTTCCCTGAGGAGTTAGACCAAAGTGCATCTCAGAATTGGCAGTAGGGCTCAATTCAGCCAGGAAACATAACATTTGACACAGAGCTCAGATTTGCAGAAGAAACACATATTCATGCTCCTCACAGTCTGAAAAGCACAAAAACAGATTCAATTTTCAAGTACGAGCTTTCCCTGAGGAGTTAGAACAATGTGCATCTCAGAATTGGCAGTAGGGCTCAATTCAGCTAGAAAAAGTAACTTTTGACACAGAGCTCAGATTTGCAGAAGAAACACATATTCATGCTCCTCACAGTCTGAAAAGCACAAAAACGCCTTCACTTTTCAAGTATGAGCTTTCACTGAGTAGTTAGACCAAAGTGCATCTCAGAATTGGCAGTAGGGCTCAATTCAGCCAGAAAACGTAACTTTTGACACAGAGCTCAGATTTGCAGAAGAAACACATATTCATGCTCCTCACAGTCTGAAAAGAACAAATACGCCTTCAATTTTCAAGTACGAGCTTTCCCTGAGGTGTTAGACCAAAGTGCATCTCAGAATTGGCAGTAGGGCTCAATTCAGCCAGAAAACATAACATTTGACACAGAGCTCAGATTTGCAAAAGAAACACATATTCATGCTCCTCACGGTCTGAAAAGCACAAAAACGCCTTCAATTTTCAAGTTCGAGCTTTCCATGAGGAGTTAGACAAAAGTGCATCTCAGAATTGGCAGTAGGGCTCAATTCAGCCAGAAAAAGTAACTTTTGACACAGAGCTCAGATTTGCAGAAGAAACACATATTCATGCTCCTCACAGTCTAAAAAGCACAAAAACGCCTTCACTTTTCAAGTATGAGCTTTCCCTGAGAAGTTAGACCAAAGTGCATCTCAGAATTGGCAGTAGGGCTCAATTCAGCTAGAAAAAGTAACTTTTGACACAGAGCTCAGATTTGCAGAAGAAACACATATTCATGCTCCTCACAGTCTGAAAAGCACAAAAACGCCTTCACTTTTCAAGTATGAGCTTCCACTGAGTAGTTAGACCAAAGTGCATCTCAGAATTGGCAGTAGGGCTCAATTCAGCCAGAAAACGTAACTTTTTGAAACAGAGCTCAGATTTTCCGAAAAAACACATATTCATGCTCCTCACAGTCTGAAAAGCACAAAAACGCCTTCACTTTTCAAGTATGAGCTTTCCCTGAGGAGTTAGAACAATGTGCATCTCAGAATTGGCAGTAGGGCCCAATTCAGCCAGAAAAAGTAACTTTTGACACAGAGCTCAGATTTGCAGAAGAAACACATATTCATGCTCCTCACGGTCTGAAAAGCACAAAAACAGATTCAATTTTCAAGTACGAGCTTTCCCTGAGGAGTTAGACCAAAGTGCATCTCAGAATTGGCAGTAGGGCTCAATTCAGCCAGAAAACATAACATTTGACACAGAGCTCAGATTTGCAGAAGAAAACACATATTCATGCTCCTCACAGTCTGAAAAGCACAAATACGCCTTCAATTTTCAAGTACGAGCTTTCTCAGAGGAGTTAGACCAAAGTGCATCTCATAATTGGCAGTAGGCTCAATTCAGCCAGAAAACGTATCTTTTGACACAGAGCTCAGATTTGCAGAAGAAACACATATTCATGCTCCTCACGGTCTGAAAAGCACAAAAACAGATTCAATTTTCAAATACCAGCTTTCCCTGAGGAGTTAGAACAATGTGCATCTCAGAATTGGCAGTAGGGCTGAATTCAGCCAGAAAACGTCAGATTTGACACAGAGCTCAGACTTGCAGAAGAAACACATATTCATGCCCCTCACGGTCTGAAAAGCACAAAAACAGATTCAATTTTCAAGTAGGAGATTTCCCTCAGGTGTTAGACCCAAGTGCATCTCAGAATTGGAAGTAGAGCTCAATTCAGCCAGAAAAAGTAATTTTTGACACAGAGCTCAGATTTTCTGAAGAAACACATATTCATGCTCCTCACAGTCTGAAAAGAACAAATACGCCTTCAATTTTCAAGTACGAGCTTTCCCTGAGGAGTTAGACCAAAGTGCATCTCAGAATTGGCAGTATGGCTCAATTCAGCCAGAAAACGTAACATTTGACACAGAGCTCAGATTTGCAGAAGAAACACATATTCATGCTCCTCACAGTCTGAAAAGAACAAATACGCCTTCAATTTTCAAGTACGAGCTTTCCCTGAGGTGTGAGACCAAAGTGCATCTCAGAATTGGGAGTAGGGCTCAATTCAGCCAGAAAACGTAACTTTTGACACAGAGCTCAGATTTGCAGAAGAAAAACATATTCATGCTCCTCACAGTCTGAAAAGCACAAAAACGCCTTCACTTTTAAGTATGAGCTTTCCTGAGAAGTTAGACCAAAGTGCATCTCAGAATTGGCAGTAGGGCTCAATTCACCCAGAAAAAGTAACTTTTGACACAGAGCTCAGATTTGCAGAAGAAACACATATTCATGCTCCTCACGGTCTGAAAAGCACAAAAACAGATTCAATTTTCAAGTACGAGCTTTCCCTGAGGAGTTAGACCAAAGTGCATCTCAGAATTGGCAGTACGGCTCAATTCAGCCAGAAAACATAACATTTGACACAGAGCTCAGATTTGCAGAAGAAACACATATTCATGCTCCTCACAGTCTGAAAAGCACAAAAACAGATTCAATTTTCAAGTACGAGCTTTCCCTGAGGAGTTAGAACAATGTGCATCTCAGAATTGGCAGTAGGGCTCAATTCAGCTAGAAAAAGTAACTTTTGACACAGAGCTCAGATTTGCAGAAGAAACACATATTCATGCTCCTCACAGTCTGAAAAGCACAAAAACGCCTTCACTTTTCAAGTATGAGCTTTCACTGAGTAGTTAGACCAAAGTGCATCTCAGAATTGGCAGTAGGGCTCAATTCAGCCAGAAAACGTAACTTTTGACACAGAGCTCAGATTTGCAGAAGAAACACATATTCATGCTCCTCACAGTCTGAAAAGAACAAATACGCCTTCAATTTTCAAGTACGAGCTTTCCCTGAGGTGTTAGACCAAAGTGCATCTCAGAATTGGCAGTAGGGCTCAATTCAGCCAGAAAACATAACATTTGACACAGAGCTCAGATTTGCAAAAGAAACACATATTCATGCTCCTCACGGTCTGAAAAGCACAAAAACGCCTTCAATTTTCAAGTTCGAGCTTTCCATGAGGAGTTAGACAAAAGTGCATCTCAGAATTGGCAGTAGGGCTCAATTCAGCCAGAAAAAGTAACTTTTGACACAGAGCTCAGATTTGCAGAAGAAACACATATTCATGCTCCTCACAGTCTAAAAAGCACAAAAACGCCTTCACTTTTCAAGTATGAGCTTTCCCTGAGAAGTTAGACCAAAGTGCATCTCAGAATTGGCAGTAGGGCTCAATTCAGCTAGAAAAAGTAACTTTTGACACAGAGCTCAGATTTGCAGAAGAAACACATATTCATGCTCCTCACAGTCTGAAAAGCACAAAAACGCCTTCACTTTTCAAGTATGAGCTTTCACTGAGTAGTTAGACCAAAGTGCATCTCAGAATTGGCAGTAGGGCTCAATTCAGCCAGAAAACGTAACTTTTGAAACAGAGCTCAGATTTTCCGAAGAAACACATATTCATGCTCCTCACAGTCTGAAAAGCACAAAAACGCCTTCACTTTTCAAGTATGAGCTTTCCCTGAGGAGTTAGAACAATGTGCATCTCAGAATTGGCAGTAGGGCCCAATTCAGCCAGAAAAAGTAACTTTTGACACAGAGCTCAGATTTGCAAAAGAAACACATATTCATGCTCCTCACGGTCTGAAAAGCACAAAAACACCTTCAATTTTCAAGTACGAGGTTTCCCTGAGGAGTTAGACCAAAGTGCATCTCAGAATTGGTAGTAGGATCAATTCAGCCAGAAAAAGTAACTTTTGACACAGAGCTCAGATTTTCCGAAGAAACACATATTTATGCTCCTCACAGTCTGAAAAGCACAAATACGCCTTCAATTTTCAAGTACGAGCTTTCTCAGAGGAGTTAGACCAAAGTGCATCTCATAATTGGCAGTAGGGCTCAATTCAGCCAGAAAACGTCAGATTTGACACAGAGCTCAGACTTGCAGAAGAAACACATATTCATGCCCCTCACGGTCTGAAAAGCACAAAAACAGATTCAATTTTCAAGTAGGAGATTTCCCTCAGGAGTTAGACCCAAGTGCATCTCAGAATTGGAAGTAGAGCTCAATTCAGCCAGAAAAAGTAATTTTTGACACAGAGCTCAGATTTTTCTGAAGAAACACATATTCATGCTCCTCACAGTCTGAAAAGAACAAATACGCCTTCAATTTTCAAGTACGAGCTTTCCCTGAGGAGTTAGACCAAAGTGCATCTCAGAATTGGCAGTATGGCTCAATTCAGCCAGAAAACGTAACATTTGACACAGAGCTCAGATTTGCAGAAGAAACACATATTCATGCTCCTCACAGTCTGAAAAAGAACAAATACGCCTTCAATTTTCAAGTACGAGCTTTCCCTGAGGTGTGAGACCAAAGTGCATCTCAGAATTGGGAGTAGGGCTCAATTCAGCCAGAAAACGTAACTTTTGACACAGAGCTCAGATTTGCAGAAGAAAAACATATTCATGCTCCTCACAGTCTGAAAAGCACAAAAACGCCTTCACTTTTCAAGTATGAGCTTTCCCTGAGAAGTTAGACCAAAGTGCATCTCAGAATTGGCAGTAGGGCTCAATTCACCCAGAAAAAGTAACTTTTGACACAGAGCTCAGATTTGCAGAAGAAACACATATTCATGCTCCTCACGGTCTGAAAAGCACAAAAAACAGATTCAATTTTCAAGTACGAGCTTTCCCTGAGGAGTTAGACCAAAGTGCATCTCAGAATTGGCAGTAGGGCTCAATTCAGCCAGAAAACATAACATTTGACACAGAGCTCAGATTTGCAGAAGAAACACATATTCATGCTCCTCACAGTCTGAAAAGCACAAATACGCCTTCAATTTTCAAGTACGAGCTTTCCCTGAGGAGTTAGACCAAAGTGCATCTCAGAATTGGCAGTAGGGCTCAATTCAGCCAGAAAACGTAACATTTGACACAGAGCTCTGATTTGCAGAAGAAACACATATTCATGCTCCTCACAGTCTGAAAAGAACAAATACGCCTTCAATTTTCAAGTACGAGCTTTCCCTGAGGAGTTAGACCAAAGTGCATCTCAGAATTGGCAGTAGGGCTCAATTCAGCCAGAAAACGTAACATTTGACACAGAGCTCAGATTTGCAGAAGAAACACATATTCATGCTCCTCACAGTCTGAAAAGAACAAATACGCCTTCAATTTTCAAGTACGAGCTTTCCCTGAGGTGTTAGACCAAAGTGCATCTCAGAATTGGCAGTAGGGCTCAATTCAGCCAGAAAACATAACATTTGACACAGAGCTCAGATTTGCAAAAGAAACACATATTCATGCTCCTCACGGTCTGAAAAGCACAAAAACGCCTTCAATTTTCAAGTTCGAGCTTTCCATGAAGAGTTAGACAAAAGTGCATCTCAGAATTGGCAGTAGGGCTCAATTCAGCCAGACTAAGTAACTTTTGACACAGAGCTCAGATTTGCAGAAGAAACACATATTCATGCTCCTCACAGTCTGAAAAGAACAAATAGGCCTTCAATTTTCAAGTACGAGCTTTCCCTGAGGAGTTAGAACAATGTGCATCTCAGAATTGGCAGTAGGGCTCAATTCAGCCAGAAAACATAACTTTTGGCACAGAGCTCAGATTTGCAGAAGAAACACATATTCATGCTCCTCACAGTCTGAAAAGCACAAAAACGCCTTCACTTTTCAAGTATGAGATTTCCCTGAGAAGTTAGATCAAAGTGCATCTCAGAATTGGCAGTAGGGCTCAATTCAGCCAGACTAAGTAACTTTTGACACAGAGCTCAGATTTGCAGAAGAAACACATATTCATGCTCCTCACAGTCTAAAAAGCACAAAAACGCCTTCACTTTTCAAGTATGAGCTTTCCCTGAGGAGTTAGACCAAAGTGCATCTCAGAATTGGCAGTAGGGCTCAATTCAGACAGAAAACATATCATTTGACACAGAGCTCAGATTTGCAAAAGAAACACATATTCATGCCCCTCACGGTCTGAAAAGCACAAAAACAGATTCAATTTTCAAGTACGAGATTTCCCTCAGGAGTTAGACCCAAGTGCATCTCAGAATTGGCAGTAGGGCTCAATTCAGCCACAAAAAGTAACTTTTGACACAGAGCTCAGATTTGCAGAAGAAACACATATTCATGCTCCTCACAGTCTAAAAAGCACAAAAACGCCTTCACTTTTCAAGTATGAGCTTTCCCTGAGGAGTTAGACCAAAGTGCATCTCAGAATTGGCAGTAGGGCTCAATTCAGCCAGAAAACATATCATTTGACACAGAGCTCAGATTTGCAAAAGAAACACATATTCATGCCCCTCACGGTCTGAAAAGCACAAAAAAAAATTCAATTTTCAAGTAGGAGATTTCCCTCAGGAGTTAGACCCAAGTGCATCTCAGAATTGGAAGTAGAGCTCAATTCAGCCAGAAAAAGTAACTTTTGACACAGAGCTCAGATTTTCCGAAGAAACACATATTCATGCTCCTCACAGTCTGAAAAGCACAAATACGCCTTCAATTTTCAAGTACGAACTTTCCCTGAGGTGTTAGACCAAAGTGCATCTCAGAATTGGCAGTAGGGCTCAATTCAGCCAGAAAAAGTAACTTTTGACACAGAGCTCAGATTTGCAGAAGAAACACATATTCATGCTCCTCACAGTCTAAAAAGCACAAAAACGCCTTCACTGTTCAAGTATGAGCTTTCCCTGAGAAGTTAGACCAAAGTGCATCTCAGAATTGGCAGTAGGGCTCAATTCAGCTAGAAAAAGTAACTTTTGACACAGAGCTCAGATTTGCAGAAGAAACACATATTCATGCTCCTCACAGTCTGAAAAGCACGAAACGCCTTCACTTTTCAAGTATGAGCTTTCACTGAGTAGTTAGACCAAAGTGCATCTCAGAATTGGCAGTAGGGCTCAATTCAGCCAGAAAACGTAACTTTTGAAACAGAGCTCAGATTTTCCGAAGAAACACATATTCATGCTCCTCACAGTCTGAAAGCACAAAAACGCCTTCACTTTTCAATTATGAGCTTTCCCTGAGGAGTTAGACCAAAGTGCATCTCAGAATTGGAAGTAGGGATCAATTCAGCCAGAAAAAGTAACTTTTGACACAGAGCTCAGATTTTCCGAAGAAACACATATTTATGCTCCTCACAGTCTGAAAAGCACAAATACGCCTTCAATTTTCAAGTACGAGCTTTCTCAGAGGAGGTTAGACCAAAGTGCATCTCATAATTGGCAGTAGGGCTCAATTCAGCCAGAAAACGTATCTTTTGACACAGAGCTCAGATTTGCAGAAGAACACATATTCATGCTCCTCACGGTCTGAAAAGCACAAAAACAGATTCAATTTTCAAATACCAGCTTTCCCTGAGGAGTTAGAACAATGTGCATCTCAGAATTGGCAGTAGGGCTGAATTCAGCCAGAAAACGTCAGATTTGACACAGAGCTCAGACTTGCAGAAGAAACACATATTCATGCCCCTCACGGTCTGAAAAGCACAAAAACAGATTCAATTTTCAAGTAGGAGATTTCCCTCAGGAGTTAGACCCAAGTGCATCTCAGAATTGGAAGTAGAGCTCAATTCAGCCAGAAAAAGTAATTTTTGACACAGAGCTCAGATTTTCTGAAGAAACACATATTCATGCTCCTCACAGTCTGAAAAGAACAAATACGCCTTCAATTTTCAAGTACGAGCTTTCCCTGAGGAGTTAGACCAAAGTGCATCTCAGAATTGGCAGTATGGCTCAATTCAGCCAGAAAACGTAACATTTGACACAGAGCTCAGATTTGCAGAAGAAACACATAATTCATGCTCCTCACAGTCTGAAAAGAACAAATACGCCTTCAATTTTCAAGTACGAGCTTTCCCTGAGGTGTTAGACCAAAGTGCATCTCAGAATTGGCAGTAGGGCTCAATTCACCCAGAAAAAGTAACTTTTGACACAGAGCTCAGATTTGCAGAAGAAACACATATTCATGCTCCTCACGGTCTGAAAAGCACAAACACAGATTCAATTTTCAAGTACGAGCTTTCCCTGAGGAGTTAGACCAAAGTGCATCTCAGAATTGGCAGTAGGGCTCAATTCAGCCAGAAAACATAACATTTGACACAGAGCTCAGATTTGCAGAAGAAACACATATTCATGCTCCTCACAGTCTGAAAAGCACAAAAACAGATTCAATTTTCAAGTACGAGCTTTCCCTGAGGAGTTAGAACAATGTGCATCTCAGAATTGGCAGTAGGGCTCAATTCAGCTAGAAAAAGTAACTTTTGACACAGAGCTCAGATTTGCAGAAGAAACACATATTCATGCTCCTCACAGTCTGAAAAGCACAAAAACGCCTTCACTTTTCAAGTATGAGCTTTCACTGAGTAGTTAGACCAAAGTGCATCTCAGAATTGGCAGTAGGGCTCAATTCAGCCAGAAAACGTAACTTTTGACACAGAGCTCAGATTTGCAGAAGAAACACATATTCATGCTCCTCACAGTCTGAAAAGAACAAATACGCCTTCAATTTTCAAGTACGAGCTTTCCCTGAGGTGTTAGACTAAAGTGCATCTCAGAATTGGCAGTAGGGCTCAATTCAGCCAGAAAACATAACATTTGACACAGAGCTCAGATTTGCAAAAGAAACACATATTCATGCTCCTCACGGTCTGAAAAGCACAAAAACGCCTTCAATTTTCAAGTTCGAGCTTTCCATGAGGAGTGAGACAAAAGTGCATCTCAGAATTGGCAGTAGGGCTCAATTCAGCCAGACTAAGTAACTTTTGACACAGAGCTCAGATTGGCAGAAGAAACACATATTCATACTCCTCACAGTCTGAAAAGAACAAATACGCCTTCAATTTTCAAGTACGAGCTTTCCCTGAGGAGTTAGAACAATGTGCATCTCAGAATTGGCAGTAGGGCTCAATTCAGCCAGAAAACATAACATTTGACACAGAGCTCAGATTTGCAGAAGAAACACATATTCATGCTCCTCACAGTCTGAAAAGCACAAATACGCCTTCAATTTTCAAGTACGAGCTTTCCCTGAGGTGTTAGACCAAAGTGCATCTCAGAATTGGCAGTAGGGCTCAATTCAGCCAGAAAACGTAACTTTTGACACAGAGCTCAGATTTGCAGAAGAAACACATATTCATGCTCCTCACAGTCTGAAAAGAACAAATACGCCTTCAATTTTCAAGTACGAGCTTTCCCTGAGGTGTTAGACCAAAGTGCATCTCAGAATTGGAAGTAGGGCTCAATTCAGCCAGAAAAAGTAACTTTTGACACAGAGCTCAGATTTTCCGAAGAAACACATATTCATGCTCCTCACAGTCTGAAAAGCACAAATATGCCTTCAATTTTCAAGTACGAACTTTCTCTGAGGAGTTAGACCAAAGTGCATCTCATAATTGGCAGTAGGGCTCAATTCAGCCAGAAAAAGTAACTTTTGACACAGAGCTCAGATTTGCAGAAGAAACACATATTCATGCTCCTCACAGTCTGAAAAGCACAAAACGCTTCACTTTTCAAGTGTGAGCTTTCCCTGAGAAGTTAGACCAAAGTGCATCTCAGAATTGGCAGTAGGGCTCAATTCAGCTAGAAAAAGTAACTTTTGACACAGAGCTCAGATTTGCAGAAGAAACACATATTTATGCTCCTCACAGTCTGAAAAGCACAAAAACGCCTTTCACTTTTCAAGTATGAGCTTTCCCTGAGAAGTTAGACCAAAGTGCATCTCAGAATTGGCAGTAGGGCTCAATTCAGCTAGAAAAAGTAACTTTTGACACAGAGCTCAGATTTTCCGAAGAAACACATATTTATGCTCCTCACAGTCTGAAAAGCACAAATACGCCTTATATTTTCAAGTACGAGCTTTCTCAAAGGAGTTAGACGAAAGTGCATCTCATAATTGGCAGTAGGGCTCAATTCAGCCAGAAAACGTATCTTTTGACACAGAGCTCAGATTTGCAGAAGAAACACATATTCATGCTCCTCACGGTCTGAAAAGCACAAAAACAGATTCAATTTTCAAGTACGAGCTTTCCCTGAGGAGTTAGAACAATGTGCATCTCAGAATTGGCAGTAGGGCTGAATTCAGCCAGAAAACGTCAGATTTGACACAGAGCTCAGACTTGCAGAAGAAACACATATTCATGCTCCTCACAGTCTGAAAAGAACAAATACGCCTTCAATTTTCAAGTACGAGCTTTCCCTGAGGTGTTAGACCAAAGTGCATCTCAGAATTGGGAGTAGGGCTCAATTCAGCCAGAAAACGTAACTTTTGACACAGAGCTCAGATTTGCAGAAGAAACACATATTCATGCTCCTCACAGTCTGAAAAGAACAAATACGCCTTCAATTTTCAAGTACGAGCTTTCCCTGAGGTGTTAGACCAAAGTGCATCTCAGAATTGGAAGTAGGGCTCAATTCACCCAGAAAAAGTAACTTTTGACACAGAGCTCAGATTTGCAGAAGAAACACATATTCATGCTCCTCACAGTCTGAAAAGCACAAAAACGCCTTCACTTTTCAAGTATGAGATTTCCTGAGAAGTTAGATCAAAGTGCATCTCAGAATTGGCAGTAGGGCTCAATTCAGCCAGACTAAGTAACTTTTGACACAGAGCTCAGATTTTCCGAAGAAACACATATTTATGCTCCTCACAGTCTGAAAAGCACAAATACGCCTTCAATTTTCAAGTACGAGCTTTCCCTGAGGAGTTAGACCAAAGTGCATCTCAGAATTGGCAGTAATGCTCAATTCAGCCAGAAAACATAACATTTGACACAGAGCTCAGATTTGCGGAAGAAACACATATTCATGCTCCTCACAGTCTGAAAAGCACAAAAAGAGATTCAATTTTCAAGTACGAGCTTTCCCTGAGGAGTTAGAACAATGTGCATCTCAGAATTGGCAGTAGGGCTCAATTCAGCAGAAAACATAACTTTTGACACAGAGCTCAGATTTGCAGAAGAAACACATATTCATGCTCCTCACAGTCTGAAAAGCAAAAAAACGCCTTCACTTTTCAAGTATGAGATTTCCCTGAGAAGTTAGATCAAAGTGCATCTCAGAATTGGCAGGTAGGGCTCAATTCAGCCAGACTAAGTAACTTTTGACACAGAGCTCAGATTTGCAGAAGAAACACATATTCATGCTCCTCACGGTCTGAAAAGCACAAAAACGCCTTCAATTTTCAAGTACGAGCTTTCCCTGAGGAGTTAGACCAAAGTGCATCTCAGAATTGGCAGTATGGCTCAATTCAGCCAGAAAACGTAACATTTGACACAGAGCTCAGATTTGCAGAAGAAACACATATTCATGCTCCTCACAGTCTGAAAAGAACAAATACGCCTTCAATTTTCAAGTACGAGCTTTCCCTGAGGTGTTAGACCAAAGTGCATCTCAGAATTGGGAGTAGGGCTCAATTCAGCCAGAAAACGTAACTTTTGACACAGAGCTCAGATTTGCAGAAGAAACACATATTCATGCTCCTCACAGTCTGAAAAGAACAAGTACGCCTTCAATTTTCAAGTACGAGCTTTCCCCTGAGGTGTTAGACCAACGTGCATCTCAGAATTGGCAGTAGGGCTCAATTCAGCCAGAAAACGTAACTTTTGACACAGAGCTCAGATTTGCAGAAGAAACACATATTCATGCTCCTCACAGTCTGAAAAGAACAAATACGCCTTCAATTTTCAAGTACGAGCTTTCCCTGAGGTGTTAGACCAAAGTGCATCTCAGAATTGGAAGTAGGGCTCAATTCACCAGAAAAAGTAACTTTTGACACAGAGCTCAGATTTGCAGAAGAAACACATATTCATGCTCCTCACAGTCTGAAAAGCACAAAAACGCCTTCACTTTTCAAGTATGAGATTTCCCTGAGAAGTTAGATCAAAGTGCATCTCAGAATTGGCAGTAGGGCTCAATTCAGCCAGACTAAGTAACTTTTGACACAGAGCTCAGATTTTCCGAAGAAACACATATTTATGCTCCTCACAGTCTGAAAAGCACAAATACGCCTTCAATTTTCAAGTACGAGCTTTCCCTGAGGAGTTAGACCAAAGTGCATCTCAGAATTGGCAGTAGGGCTCAATTCAGCCAGACTAAGTAACTTTTGACACAGAGCTCAGATTTTCCGAAGAAACACATATTCATGCTCCTCACAGTCTGAAAAGCACAAAAACGCCTACAATTTTCAAGTACGAGGTTTCCCTGAGGAGTTAGACCAAAGTGCATCTCAGAATTGGAAGTAGGGATCAATTCAGCCAGAAAAAGTAACTTTTGACACAGAGCTCAGATTTTCCGAAGAAACACATATTTATGCTCCTCACAGTCTGAAAAGCACAAAAACGCCTTCACTTTTCAAGTATGAGCTTTCCCTGAGAAGTTAGACCAAAGTGCATCTCAGAATTGGCAGTAGGGCTCAATTCAGCTAGAAAAAGTAACTTTTGACACAGAGCTCAGACTTGCAGAAGAAACACATATTCATGCTCCTCACGGTCTGAAAAGCACAAAAACGCCTTCAATTTTCAAGT
>NW_027257019.1:75000-77620 GCF_029215685.1 Pituophis catenifer annectens | reverse complement strand
GTGCCCACGCCGGACCCCGGGGGTGTCCGCGCCGGGCAGTCTTCCCGGTCTACCGGGGCCCCGGCCGGATCAGCCTTTCTGTTTCCCCCGCCACGATGGATGCACGGGATCCCGGCTCCGGGTCCGCGGGCCTCGGTCGGGGACCTCCGCCGTCGCCTCGGTGCCCACGCCGGACCCCGGGGGTGCCCGAGACGGGGAGAGGGCCGGGTCTACCGGGACGGCCTCGGGCGGGTCCGGCTTACCGGGGCCCCGGCCGGATCAGCCTTTCTGTTTCCCCCGCCACGATGGATGCACGGGATCCCGGCTCCGGGTCCGCGGGCCTCGGTCGGGGACCTCCGCCGTCGCCTCGGCGCCCCCGCCGGACCCCGGGGGTGCCCGCGACGGGCAGTCGTCCCGGTCTACCGGGGCCCCGGCCGGATCAGCCTTTCTGTTTCCCCCGCCACGATGGATGCACGGGATCCCGGCTCCGGCGCCGCGGACCTCGGTCGGGGACCTCCGCCGTCGCCTCGGTGCCCCCGCCGGACCCCGGGGGTGTCCGCGCCGGGCAGTCTTCCCGGTCTACCGGGGCCCCGGCCGGATCAGCCTTTCTGTTTCCCCCGCCACGATGGATGCACGGGATCCCGGCTCCGGGTCCGCGGGCCTCGGTCGGGGACCTCCGCCGTCGCCTCGGCGCCCCCGCCGGACCCCGGGGGTGCCCGCGACGGGCAGTCGTCCCGGTCTACCGGGGCCCCGGCCGGATCAGCCTTTCTGTTTCCCCCGCCACGATGGATGCACGGGATCCCGGCTCCGGCGCCGCGGGCCTCGGTCGGGGACCTCCGCCTTCGCCTCGGTGCCCACGCCGGACCCCGGGGGTGTCCGCGCCGGGCAGTCTTCCCGGTCTACCGGGGCCCCGGCCGGATCAGCCTTTCTGTTTCCCCCGCCACGATGGATGCACGGGATCCCGGCTCCGGGTCCGCGGGCCTCGGTCGGGGACCTCCGCCGTCGCCTCGGTGCCCCCGCCGGACCCCGGGGGTGCCCGCGACGGGCAGTCGTCCCGGTCTACCGGGGCCCCGGCCGGATCAGCCTTTCTGTTTCCCCCGCCACGATGGATGCACGGGATCCCGGCTCCGGGTCCGCGGGCCTCGGTCGGGGACCTCCGCCGTCGCCTCGGTGCCCCCGCCGGACCCCGGGGGTGCCCGCGACGGGCAGTCGTCCCGGTCTACCGGGGCCCCGGCCGGATCAGCCTTTCTGTTTCCCCCGCCACGATGGATGCACGGGATCCCGGCTCCGGCGCCGCGGGCCTCGGTCGGGGACCTCCGCCTTCGCCTCGGTGCCCACGCCGGACCCCGGGGGTGTCCGCGCCGGGCAGTCTTCCCGGTCTACCGGGGCCCCGGCCGGATCAGCCTTTCTGTTTCCCCCGCCACGATGGATGCACGGGATCCCGGCTCCGGCGCCGCGGGCCTCGGTCGGGGACCTCCGCCGTCCCCTCGGTGCCCACGCCGGCCCCCGGGGGTGTCCGCGCCGGGCAGTCGTCCCGGTCTACCGGGACGGCCTTGGGCGGGTCCGGTTTACCCGGGCCTCGGCCGGCCTAGAGTGTTTCTGTTTCCCCGCCTTGATGGATGTACGGGATCCCGGCGCGGGGGCCCCGGGCCTCGGTCGGGGACCTCCGCCGTCGCCTCGGTGCCCGCGCCGGGGCCCTGGGGTGTCCGTGACGGGCAGCCGTCCCGGTCTACCGGGACGCTCGGGCGGGACCGGTTTACCCGGGCCTCGGCCGGACCGGAGTGTTTCCGTTTTCTGCTTCCCTGCCAGGATGGCTGCGAGGGGTTGATTGAAAGAGCTGGTTTGACGTGAAAAGCTTGACTTCAAGTGAAAAGTTTGTTACAATTTCTGCCATCTTCCTTCCTCCAAAGTTTTGGGTGTAGTTTTCCCAGAGGAACCTCTCGTAGGCCTTTCATTTCTCATCTTAACTTCCCTCATTTATTCCATATTTTCCTTCCTCTTGCCGAATGGCCGAATCCAGTCCATTTCTAGTCAAGGAAATTATTCTTATTTCTTGCTGACCTATTTGCTTTGTGGAGCAAGTCGTTCTTAGGTCCCTTTGTTCTTTCTTCAACTTCTTCTGCTCCTTCTCTCGACGCTTTCTCGTCTTGTTCTCTTACTTGGCTCTCTTTTGGCTGTTCTTTCTTCTCCTCCCGTCGTCCGTCCCCACTTTCATCTCTCCATCTTTCCTGTTCTTGGTCATCTCTACGTTGTTTATCAAATAATTCCGCTTTCTCTCTTGAATCTACTCGATATCTTTGCTCTCGCCAGCTCGCCGATATTTCAGCTCGCCGATATTTTGTGCTTTCCCGTCGTGTTTCCCATCCATTGCGATCTCTCTGCTCTCCCTGTCTTCTCGGTAAATCGGAGATGAATTTCTCTGGGCGGGTGGTTTCTCATCGCGTGTCTTGTGTGCGCTCCCTACGTTTCGTCCATCCCGTTTAATATCTATCCCTCCCTCCCTCTCCTTGCTTTCTTCCATTGCTTCTGCTAATATCATTTCCAGAATGATAACCCTGAGCCTGAACCTGAACCTAACCCTAACCCTACAACTTTTCTCCCTAACCCTAACCCTAACCCTAACCCTAACCCTAACCCTAAC
>NW_027257019.1:60000-62500 GCF_029215685.1 Pituophis catenifer annectens | reverse complement strand
CGCCGGGCAGTCTTCCCGGTCTACCGGGGCCCCGGCCGGATCAGCCTTTCTGTTTCCCCCGCCACGATGGATGCACGGGATCCCGGCTCCGGGTCCGCGGGCCTCGGTCGGGGACCTCCGCCGTCGCCTCGGTGCCCACGCCGGACCCCGGGGGTGCCCGAGACGGGGAGAGGGCCGGGTCTACCGGGACGGCCTCGGGCGGGTCCGGCTTACCGGGGCCCCGGCCGGATCAGCCTTTCTGTTTCCCCCGCCACGATGGATGCACGGGATCCCGGCTCCGGGTCCGCGGGCCTCGGTCGGGGACCTCCGCCGTCGCCTCGGCGCCCCCGCCGGACCCCGGGGGTGCCCGCGACGGGCAGTCGTCCCGGTCTACCGGGGCCCCGGCCGGATCAGCCTTTCTGTTTCCCCCGCCACGATGGATGCACGGGATCCCGGCTCCGGCGCCGCGGACCTCGGTCGGGGACCTCCGCCGTCGCCTCGGTGCCCCCGCCGGACCCCGGGGGTGTCCGCGCCGGGCAGTCTTCCCGGTCTACCGGGGCCCCGGCCGGATCAGCCTTTCTGTTTCCCCCGCCACGATGGATGCACGGGATCCCGGCTCCGGGTCCGCGGGCCTCGGTCGGGGACCTCCGCCGTCGCCTCGGCGCCCCCGCCGGACCCCGGGGGTGCCCGCGACGGGCAGTCGTCCCGGTCTACCGGGGCCCCGGCCGGATCAGCCTTTCTGTTTCCCCCGCCACGATGGATGCACGGGATCCCGGCTCCGGCGCCGCGGGCCTCGGTCGGGGACCTCCGCCTTCGCCTCGGTGCCCACGCCGGACCCCGGGGGTGTCCGCGCCGGGCAGTCTTCCCGGTCTACCGGGGCCCCGGCCGGATCAGCCTTTCTGTTTCCCCCGCCACGATGGATGCACGGGATCCCGGCTCCGGGTCCGCGGGCCTCGGTCGGGGACCTCCGCCGTCGCCTCGGTGCCCCCGCCGGACCCCGGGGGTGCCCGCGACGGGCAGTCGTCCCGGTCTACCGGGGCCCCGGCCGGATCAGCCTTTCTGTTTCCCCCGCCACGATGGATGCACGGGATCCCGGCTCCGGGTCCGCGGGCCTCGGTCGGGGACCTCCGCCGTCGCCTCGGTGCCCCCGCCGGACCCCGGGGGTGCCCGCGACGGGCAGTCGTCCCGGTCTACCGGGGCCCCGGCCGGATCAGCCTTTCTGTTTCCCCCGCCACGATGGATGCACGGGATCCCGGCTCCGGCGCCGCGGGCCTCGGTCGGGGACCTCCGCCTTCGCCTCGGTGCCCACGCCGGACCCCGGGGGTGTCCGCGCCGGGCAGTCTTCCCGGTCTACCGGGGCCCCGGCCGGATCAGCCTTTCTGTTTCCCCCGCCACGATGGATGCACGGGATCCCGGCTCCGGCGCCGCGGGCCTCGGTCGGGGACCTCCGCCGTCCCCTCGGTGCCCACGCCGGCCCCCGGGGGTGTCCGCGCCGGGCAGTCGTCCCGGTCTACCGGGACGGCCTTGGGCGGGTCCGGTTTACCCGGGCCTCGGCCGGCCTAGAGTGTTTCTGTTTCCCCGCCTTGATGGATGTACGGGATCCCGGCGCGGGGGCCCCGGGCCTCGGTCGGGGACCTCCGCCGTCGCCTCGGTGCCCGCGCCGGGGCCCTGGGGTGTCCGTGACGGGCAGCCGTCCCGGTCTACCGGGACGCTCGGGCGGGACCGGTTTACCCGGGCCTCGGCCGGACCGGAGTGTTTCCGTTTTCTGCTTCCCTGCCAGGATGGCTGCGAGGGGTTGATTGAAAGAGCTGGTTTGACGTGAAAAGCTTGACTTCAAGTGAAAAGTTTGTTACAATTTCTGCCATCTTCCTTCCTCCAAAGTTTTGGGTGTAGTTTTCCCAGAGGAACCTCTCGTAGGCCTTTCATTTCTCATCTTAACTTCCCTCATTTATTCCATATTTTCCTTCCTCTTGCCGAATGGCCGAATCCAGTCCATTTCTAGTCAAGGAAATTATTCTTATTTCTTGCTGACCTATTTGCTTTGTGGAGCAAGTCGTTCTTAGGTCCCTTTGTTCTTTCTTCAACTTCTTCTGCTCCTTCTCTCGACGCTTTCTCGTCTTGTTCTCTTACTTGGCTCTCTTTTGGCTGTTCTTTCTTCTCCTCCCGTCGTCCGTCCCCACTTTCATCTCTCCATCTTTCCTGTTCTTGGTCATCTCTACGTTGTTTATCAAATAATTCCGCTTTCTCTCTTGAATCTACTCGATATCTTTGCTCTCGCCAGCTCGCCGATATTTCAGCTCGCCGATATTTTGTGCTTTCCCGTCGTGTTTCCCATCCATTGCGATCTCTCTGCTCTCCCTGTCTTCTCGGTAAATCGGAGATGAATTTCTCTGGGCGGGTGGTTTCTCATCGCGTGTCTTGTGTGCGCTCCCTACGTTTCGTCCATCCCGTTTAATATCTATCCCTCCCTCCCTCTCCTTGCTTTCTTCCATTGCTTCTGCTAATATCATTTCCAGAATGA
>NW_027257019.1:42500-47500 GCF_029215685.1 Pituophis catenifer annectens | reverse complement strand
ATCCCGGCTCCGGCGCCGCGGGCCTCGGTCGGGGACCTCCGCCTTCGCCTCGGTGCCCACGCCGGACCCCGGGGGTGTCCGCGCCGGGCAGTCTTCCCGGTCTACCGGGGCCCCGGCCGGATCAGCCTTTCTGTTTCCCCCGCCACGATGGATGCACGGGATCCCGGCTCCGGGTCCGCGGGCCTCGGTCGGGGACCTCCGCCGTCGCCTCGGTGCCCACGCCGGACCCCGGGGGTGCCCGAGACGGGGAGAGGGCCGGGTCTACCGGGACGGCCTCGGGCGGGTCCGGCTTACCGGGGCCCCGGCCGGATCAGCCTTTCTGTTTCCCCCGCCACGATGGATGCACGGGATCCCGGCTCCGGGTCCGCGGGCCTCGGTCGGGGACCTCCGCCGTCGCCTCGGTGCCCACGCCGGACCCCGGGGGTGCCCGAGACGGGGAGAGGGCCGGGTCTACCGGGACGGCCTCGGGCGGGTCCGGCTTACCGGGGCCCCGGCCGGATCAGCCTTTCTGTTTCCCCCGCCACGATGGATGCACGGGATCCCGGCTCCGGGTCCGCGGGCCTCGGTCGGGGACCTCCGCCGTCGCCTCGGCGCCCCCGCCGGACCCCGGGGGTGCCCGCGACGGGCAGTCGTCCCGGTCTACCGGGGCCCCGGCCGGATCAGCCTTTCTGTTTCCCCCGCCACGATGGATGCACGGGATCCCGGCTCCGGCGCCGCGGACCTCGGTCGGGGACCTCCGCCGTCGCCTCGGTGCCCCCGCCGGACCCCGGGGGTGTCCGCGCCGGGCAGTCTTCCCGGTCTACCGGGGCCCCGGCCGGATCAGCCTTTCTGTTTCCCCCGCCACGATGGATGCACGGGATCCCGGCTCCGGGTCCGCGGGCCTCGGTCGGGGACCTCCGCCGTCGCCTCGGCGCCCCCGCCGGACCCCGGGGGTGCCCGCGACGGGCAGTCGTCCCGGTCTACCGGGGCCCCGGCCGGATCAGCCTTTCTGTTTCCCCCGCCACGATGGATGCACGGGATCCCGGCTCCGGCGCCGCGGACCTCGGTCGGGGACCTCCGCCGTCGCCTCGGTGCCCCCGCCGGACCCCGGGGGTGTCCGCGCCGGGCAGTCTTCCCGGTCTACCGGGGCCCCGGCCGGATCAGCCTTTCTGTTTCCCCCGCCACGATGGATGCACGGGATCCCGGCTCCGGGTCCGCGGGCCTCGGTCGGGGACCTCCGCCGTCGCCTCGGTGCCCACGCCGGACCCCGGGGGTGCCCGAGACGGGGAGAGGGCCGGGTCTACCGGGACGGCCTCGGGCGGGTCCGGCTTACCGGGGCCCCGGCCGGATCAGCCTTTCTGTTTCCCCCGCCACGATGGATGCACGGGATCCCGGCTCCGGGTCCGCGGGCCTCGGTCGGGGACCTCCGCCGTCGCCTCGGCGCCCCCGCCGGACCCCGGGGGTGCCCGCGACGGGCAGTCGTCCCGGTCTACCGGGGCCCCGGCCGGATCAGCCTTTCTGTTTCCCCCGCCACGATGGATGCACGGGATCCCGGCTCCGGCGCCGCGGACCTCGGTCGGGGACCTCCGCCGTCGCCTCGGTGCCCCCGCCGGACCCCGGGGGTGTCCGCGCCGGGCAGTCTTCCCGGTCTACCGGGGCCCCGGCCGGATCAGCCTTTCTGTTTCCCCCGCCACGATGGATGCACGGGATCCCGGCTCCGGGTCCGCGGGCCTCGGTCGGGGACCTCCGCCGTCGCCTCGGCGCCCCCGCCGGACCCCGGGGGTGCCCGCGACGGGCAGTCGTCCCGGTCTACCGGGGCCCCGGCCGGATCAGCCTTTCTGTTTCCCCCGCCACGATGGATGCACGGGATCCCGGCTCCGGCGCCGCGGGCCTCGGTCGGGGACCTCCGCCTTCGCCTCGGTGCCCACGCCGGACCCCGGGGGTGTCCGCGCCGGGCAGTCTTCCCGGTCTACCGGGGCCCCGGCCGGATCAGCCTTTCTGTTTCCCCCGCCACGATGGATGCACGGGATCCCGGCTCCGGGTCCGCGGGCCTCGGTCGGGGACCTCCGCCGTCGCCTCGGTGCCCCCGCCGGACCCCGGGGGTGCCCGCGACGGGCAGTCGTCCCGGTCTACCGGGGCCCCGGCCGGATCAGCCTTTCTGTTTCCCCCGCCACGATGGATGCACGGGATCCCGGCTCCGGGTCCGCGGGCCTCGGTCGGGGACCTCCGCCGTCGCCTCGGTGCCCCCGCCGGACCCCGGGGGTGCCCGCGACGGGCAGTCGTCCCGGTCTACCGGGGCCCCGGCCGGATCAGCCTTTCTGTTTCCCCCGCCACGATGGATGCACGGGATCCCGGCTCCGGCGCCGCGGGCCTCGGTCGGGGACCTCCGCCTTCGCCTCGGTGCCCACGCCGGACCCCGGGGGTGTCCGCGCCGGGCAGTCTTCCCGGTCTACCGGGGCCCCGGCCGGATCAGCCTTTCTGTTTCCCCCGCCACGATGGATGCACGGGATCCCGGCTCCGGCGCCGCGGGCCTCGGTCGGGGACCTCCGCCGTCCCCTCGGTGCCCACGCCGGCCCCCGGGGGTGTCCGCGCCGGGCAGTCGTCCCGGTCTACCGGGACGGCCTTGGGCGGGTCCGGTTTACCCGGGCCTCGGCCGGCCTAGAGTGTTTCTGTTTCCCCGCCTTGATGGATGTACGGGATCCCGGCGCGGGGGCCCCGGGCCTCGGTCGGGGACCTCCGCCGTCGCCTCGGTGCCCGCGCCGGGGCCCTGGGGTGTCCGTGACGGGCAGCCGTCCCGGTCTACCGGGACGCTCGGGCGGGACCGGTTTACCCGGGCCTCGGCCGGACCGGAGTGTTTCCGTTTTCTGCTTCCCTGCCAGGATGGCTGCGAGGGGTTGATTGAAAGAGCTGGTTTGACGTGAAAAGCTTGACTTCAAGTGAAAAGTTTGTTACAATTTCTGCCATCTTCCTTCCTCCAAAGTTTTGGGTGTAGTTTTCCCAGAGGAACCTCTCGTAGGCCTTTCATTTCTCATCTTAACTTCCCTCATTTATTCCATATTTTCCTTCCTCTTGCCGAATGGCCGAATCCAGTCCATTTCTAGTCAAGGAAATTATTCTTATTTCTTGCTGACCTATTTGCTTTGTGGAGCAAGTCGTTCTTAGGTCCCTTTGTTCTTTCTTCAACTTCTTCTGCTCCTTCTCTCGACGCTTTCTCGTCTTGTTCTCTTACTTGGCTCTCTTTTGGCTGTTCTTTCTTCTCCTCCCGTCGTCCGTCCCCACTTTCATCTCTCCATCTTTCCTGTTCTTGGTCATCTCTACGTTGTTTATCAAATAATTCCGCTTTCTCTCTTGAATCTACTCGATATCTTTGCTCTCGCCAGCTCGCCGATATTTCAGCTCGCCGATATTTTGTGCTTTCCCGTCGTGTTTCCCATCCATTGCGATCTCTCTGCTCTCCCTGTCTTCTCGGTAAATCGGAGATGAATTTCTCTGGGCGGGTGGTTTCTCATCGCGTGTCTTGTGTGCGCTCCCTACGTTTCGTCCATCCCGTTTAATATCTATCCCTCCCTCCCTCTCCTTGCTTTCTTCCATTGCTTCTGCTAATATCATTTCCAGAATGATAACCCTGAGCCTGAACCTGAACCTAACCCTAACCCTACAACTTTTCTCCCTAACCCTAACCCTAACCCTAACCCTAACCCTAACCCTAACCCTACAACTTTTCTCCCTAACCCTAACCCTAACCCTAACCCTAACCCTAACCCTAACTCTACAACTTGTTTCTCTAACCCTAACCCTAACCCTAACCCTAACCCCAACCCCAACCCCAACCCTAACCCTAACCCTAACCCTAACCCTAACCCTACAACTTTTCTCCCTAACCCTAACCCTAACCCTAACCCTAACCCCAACCCTAACCCTACAACTGTTTTCTCTAACCCCAACCCTAACCCTATAACTTTTCTCCCTAACCCTAACCCTAACCCTAACCCTAACCCCAACCCTAACCCCAACCCTAACCCTACAACTGTTTTCTCTAACCCTAACCCTAACCCTACAACTTTTCTCCCTAACCCTAACCCTAACCCTAACCCTAACCCCAACCCTAACCCTACAACTGTTTTCTCTAACCCCAACCCTAACCCTATAACTTTTTTCCCTAACCCTAACCCTAACCCTAACCCACACTTTCGACTTAAAACCGTTTTTAGATTTAAAGTCGTCTTTCGACTTAAAGACGGACAGACGGCCCGGTCTACCGGGCCGCTCGGGCAGCCTCGGCCGGACCGGCGTCTCTGTTTCTGTTTCCCTGCCACGATGGATGTCGCGTGCGAGGGGTTGCTTTACATAGCTGGTTTGAAGTTGAAAGCTTCCGTTCTTGCCTAGATCTCTTGCTATCGCAAGCCTTCCGATCCAAGCTCCCATCGCAGTTTCAAGCGTCCTGCTTTCTTGGTTGGGAAAATCGGGGCGGCGAGACCTGACGCTCGCTTCCCCGACCCCGACCCTCACCCTTCTTCGAATGGTCTTTCTAATGCCAGCAGCGCTCAGGGAGAAATGTCACCCCCAGAAGACGAGAGCACAGCTTGCCCAATTCCGGTCTCCACACACCGGACTCGTCGACTTTCAAAACGTATTCCGCTTTTATGATCGTTTTAAAACTAAAACGACGATCCACCGGCGGCGATACTGACATTTAAGCGGAGAGCGGGAAAAGGGGCGGGAAAAAAAAAACTAAGTGCCTCGTTTCGGCGCCGGTCTACTCCGGAAGAGGTCAAAGAAAAGGGGGGGAAAACGAAGTGCCTCCTTTGGACGCCCGTCTACTCGGGAAGGGAGGCGAGGCGAGGCGAGGCCAAAAAAGAAAAGAAAAGAAGAGAAAAGGGGCGGAGGGAAAAAACTAAGTGCCTCGTTTCGGCGCCGGTCTACTCCGGAAGAGGTCAAAGAAAAGGGGGGGAAAACGAAGTGTCTCCTTTGGACGACTGTCTACTCGGGAAGGGAGGCGAGGCCAAAAAAAAAAAAAAAGA
>NW_027257019.1:27500-32500 GCF_029215685.1 Pituophis catenifer annectens | reverse complement strand
CCGCGACGGGCAGTCGTCCCGGTCTACCGGGGCCCCGGCCGGATCAGCCTTTCTCTTTCCCACGCCACGATGGATGCACGGGATCCCGGCTCCGGGGCCGCGGGCCTCGGTCGGCGACCTCCGCCGTCGCCTCGGTGTCCCCGCCGGACCCCGGGGGTGCCCGCGACGGGGAGACGGCCGGGTCTACCGGGACGGCCTCGGGCGGGTCCGGCTTACCGGGGCCCCGGCCGGATCAGCCTTTCTGTTTCCCCCGCCACGATGGATGCACGGGATCCCGGCTCCGGGGCCGCGGGCCTCGGTCGGGGACCTCCGCCTTCGCCTCGGTGCCCACGCCGGACCCCGGGGGTGCCCGCGACGGGCAGAGGGCCGGGTCTACTGGGACGGCCTCGGGCGGGTCCGGCTTACCGGGGCCCCGGCCGGATCAGCCTTTCTGTTTCCCCCGCCACGATGGATGCACGGGATCCCGGCTCCGGCGCCGCGGGCCTCGGTCGGGGACCTCCGCCTTCGCCTCGGTGCCCCCGCCGGACCCCGGGGGTGTCCGCGCCGGGCAGTCTTCCCGGTCTACCGGGGCCCCGGCCGGATCAGCCTTTCTGTTTCCCCCGCCACGATGGATGCACGGGATCCCGGCTCCGGGTCCGCGGGCCTCGGTCGGGGACCTCCGCCGTCGCCTCGGCGCCCCCGCCGGACCCCGGGGGTGCCCGCGACGGGCAGTCGTCCCGGTCTACCGGGGCCCCGGCCGGATCAGCCTTTCTGTTTCCCCCGCCACGATGGATGCACGGGATCCCGGCTCCGGCGCCGCGGGCCTCGGTCGGGGACCTCCGCCTTCGCCTCGGTGCCCACGCCGGACCCCGGGGGTGTCCGCGCCGGGCAGTCTTCCCGGTCTACCGGGGCCCCGGCCGGATCAGCCTTTCTGTTTCCCCCGCCACGATGGATGCACGGGATCCCGGCTCCGGGTCCGCGGGCCTCGGTCGGGGACCTCCGCCGTCGCCTCGGCGCCCCCGCCGGACCCCGGGGGTGCCCGCGACGGGCAGTCGTCCCGGTCTACCGGGGCCCCGGCCGGATCAGCCTTTCTGTTTCCCCCGCCACGATGGATGCACGGGATCCCGGCTCCGGCGCCGCGGGCCTCGGTCGGGGACCTCCGCCTTCGCCTCGGTGCCCACGCCGGACCCCGGGGGTGTCCGCGCCGGGCAGTCTTCCCGGTCTACCGGGGCCCCGGCCGGATCAGCCTTTCTGTTTCCCCCGCCACGATGGATGCACGGGATCCCGGCTCCGGGTCCGCGGGCCTCGGTCGGGGACCTCCGCCGTCGCCTCGGTGCCCACGCCGGACCCCGGGGGTGCCCGAGACGGGGAGAGGGCCGGGTCTACCGGGACGGCCTCGGGCGGGTCCGGCTTACCGGGGCCCCGGCCGGATCAGCCTTTCTGTTTCCCCCGCCACGATGGATGCACGGGATCCCGGCTCCGGGTCCGCGGGCCTCGGTCGGGGACCTCCGCCGTCGCCTCGGCGCCCCCGCCGGACCCCGGGGGTGCCCGCGACGGGCAGTCGTCCCGGTCTACCGGGGCCCCGGCCGGATCAGCCTTTCTGTTTCCCCCGCCACGATGGATGCACGGGATCCCGGCTCCGGCGCCGCGGACCTCGGTCGGGGACCTCCGCCGTCGCCTCGGTGCCCCCGCCGGACCCCGGGGGTGTCCGCGCCGGGCAGTCTTCCCGGTCTACCGGGGCCCCGGCCGGATCAGCCTTTCTGTTTCCCCCGCCACGATGGATGCACGGGATCCCGGCTCCGGGTCCGCGGGCCTCGGTCGGGGACCTCCGCCGTCGCCTCGGCGCCCCCGCCGGACCCCGGGGGTGCCCGCGACGGGCAGTCGTCCCGGTCTACCGGGGCCCCGGCCGGATCAGCCTTTCTGTTTCCCCCGCCACGATGGATGCACGGGATCCCGGCTCCGGCGCCGCGGGCCTCGGTCGGGGACCTCCGCCTTCGCCTCGGTGCCCACGCCGGACCCCGGGGGTGTCCGCGCCGGGCAGTCTTCCCGGTCTACCGGGGCCCCGGCCGGATCAGCCTTTCTGTTTCCCCCGCCACGATGGATGCACGGGATCCCGGCTCCGGGTCCGCGGGCCTCGGTCGGGGACCTCCGCCGTCGCCTCGGTGCCCCCGCCGGACCCCGGGGGTGCCCGCGACGGGCAGTCGTCCCGGTCTACCGGGGCCCCGGCCGGATCAGCCTTTCTGTTTCCCCCGCCACGATGGATGCACGGGATCCCGGCTCCGGGTCCGCGGGCCTCGGTCGGGGACCTCCGCCGTCGCCTCGGTGCCCCCGCCGGACCCCGGGGGTGCCCGCGACGGGCAGTCGTCCCGGTCTACCGGGGCCCCGGCCGGATCAGCCTTTCTGTTTCCCCCGCCACGATGGATGCACGGGATCCCGGCTCCGGCGCCGCGGGCCTCGGTCGGGGACCTCCGCCTTCGCCTCGGTGCCCACGCCGGACCCCGGGGGTGTCCGCGCCGGGCAGTCTTCCCGGTCTACCGGGGCCCCGGCCGGATCAGCCTTTCTGTTTCCCCCGCCACGATGGATGCACGGGATCCCGGCTCCGGCGCCGCGGGCCTCGGTCGGGGACCTCCGCCGTCCCCTCGGTGCCCACGCCGGCCCCCGGGGGTGTCCGCGCCGGGCAGTCGTCCCGGTCTACCGGGACGGCCTTGGGCGGGTCCGGTTTACCCGGGCCTCGGCCGGCCTAGAGTGTTTCTGTTTCCCCGCCTTGATGGATGTACGGGATCCCGGCGCGGGGGCCCCGGGCCTCGGTCGGGGACCTCCGCCGTCGCCTCGGTGCCCGCGCCGGGGCCCTGGGGTGTCCGTGACGGGCAGCCGTCCCGGTCTACCGGGACGCTCGGGCGGGACCGGTTTACCCGGGCCTCGGCCGGACCGGAGTGTTTCCGTTTTCTGCTTCCCTGCCAGGATGGCTGCGAGGGGTTGATTGAAAGAGCTGGTTTGACGTGAAAAGCTTGACTTCAAGTGAAAAGTTTGTTACAATTTCTGCCATCTTCCTTCCTCCAAAGTTTTGGGTGTAGTTTTCCCAGAGGAACCTCTCGTAGGCCTTTCATTTCTCATCTTAACTTCCCTCATTTATTCCATATTTTCCTTCCTCTTGCCGAATGGCCGAATCCAGTCCATTTCTAGTCAAGGAAATTATTCTTATTTCTTGCTGACCTATTTGCTTTGTGGAGCAAGTCGTTCTTAGGTCCCTTTGTTCTTTCTTCAACTTCTTCTGCTCCTTCTCTCGACGCTTTCTCGTCTTGTTCTCTTACTTGGCTCTCTTTTGGCTGTTCTTTCTTCTCCTCCCGTCGTCCGTCCCCACTTTCATCTCTCCATCTTTCCTGTTCTTGGTCATCTCTACGTTGTTTATCAAATAATTCCGCTTTCTCTCTTGAATCTACTCGATATCTTTGCTCTCGCCAGCTCGCCGATATTTCAGCTCGCCGATATTTTGTGCTTTCCCGTCGTGTTTCCCATCCATTGCGATCTCTCTGCTCTCCCTGTCTTCTCGGTAAATCGGAGATGAATTTCTCTGGGCGGGTGGTTTCTCATCGCGTGTCTTGTGTGCGCTCCCTACGTTTCGTCCATCCCGTTTAATATCTATCCCTCCCTCCCTCTCCTTGCTTTCTTCCATTGCTTCTGCTAATATCATTTCCAGAATGATAACCCTGAGCCTGAACCTGAACCTAACCCTAACCCTACAACTTTTCTCCCTAACCCTAACCCTAACCCTAACCCTAACCCTAACCCTAACCCTAACCCTACAACTTTTCTCCCTAACCCTAACCCTAACCCTAACCCTAACCCTAACCCTAACTCTACAACTTGTTTCTCTAACCCTAACCCTAACCCTAACCCTAACCCCAACCCCAACCCCAACCCTAACCCTAACCCTAACCCTAACCCTAACCCTACAACTTTTCTCCCTAACCCTAACCCTAACCCTAACCCTAACCCCAACCCTAACCCTACAACTGTTTTCTCTAACCCCAACCCTAACCCTATAACTTTTCTCCCTAACCCTAACCCTAACCCTAACCCTAACCCCAACCCTAACCCCAACCCTAACCCTACAACTGTTTTCTCTAACCCTAACCCTAACCCTACAACTTTTCTCCCTAACCCTAACCCTAACCCTAACCCTAACCCCAACCCTAACCCTACAACTGTTTTCTCTAACCCCAACCCTAACCCTATAACTTTTTTCCCTAACCCTAACCCTAACCCTAACCCACACTTTCGACTTAAAACCGTTTTTAGATTTAAAGTCGTCTTTCGACTTAAAGACGGACAGACGGCCCGGTCTACCGGGCCGCTCGGGCAGCCTCGGCCGGACCGGCGTCTCTGTTTCTGTTTCCCTGCCACGATGGATGTCGCGTGCGAGGGGTTGCTTTACATAGCTGGTTTGAAGTTGAAAGCTTCCGTTCTTGCCTAGATCTCTTGCTATCGCAAGCCTTCCGATCCAAGCTCCCATCGCAGTTTCAAGCGTCCTGCTTTCTTGGTTGGGAAAATCGGGGCGGCGAGACCTGACGCTCGCTTCCCCGACCCCGACCCTCACCCTTCTTCGAATGGTCTTTCTAATGCCAGCAGCGCTCAGGGAGAAATGTCACCCCCAGAAGACGAGAGCACAGCTTGCCCAATTCCGGTCTCCACACACCGGACTCGTCGACTTTCAAAACGTATTCCGCTTTTATGATCGTTTTAAAACTAAAACGACGATCCACCGGCGGCGATACTGACATTTAAGCGGAGAGCGGGAAAAGGGGCGGGAAAAAAAAAACTAAGTGCCTCGTTTCGGCGCCGGTCTACTCCGGAAGAGGTCAAAGAAAAGGGGGGGAAAACGAAGTGCCTCCTTTGGACGCCCGTCTACTCGGGAAGGGAGGCGAGGCGAGGCGAGGCCAAAAAAGAAAAGAAAAGAAGAGAAAAGGGGCGGAGGGAAAAAACTAAGTGCCTCGTTTCGGCGCCGGTCTACTCCGGAAGAG
>NW_027257019.1:12500-17500 GCF_029215685.1 Pituophis catenifer annectens | reverse complement strand
GGCGGAAGGGGATCCCGGCTCCGGGGCCGCGGGACTCGGTCGGGGACCTCCGCCGTCGCCTCGGTGCCCCCGCCGGACCCCGGGGGTGTCCGCGACGGGCAGTCGTCCCGGTCTACCGGGGCCCCGGCCGGATCAGCCTTTCTCTTTCCCACGCCACGATGGATGCACGGGATCCCGGCTCCGGGGCCGCGGGCCTCGGTCGGCGACCTCCGCCGTCGCCTCGGTGTCCCCGCCGGACCCCGGGGGTGCCCGCGACGGGGAGACGGCCGGGTCTACCGGGACGGCCTCGGGCGGGTCCGGCTTACCGGGGCCCCGGCCGGATCAGCCTTTCTGTTTCCCCCGCCACGATGGATGCACGGGATCCCGGCTCCGGGGCCGCGGGCCTCGGTCGGGGACCTCCGCCTTCGCCTCGGTGCCCACGCCGGACCCCGGGGGTGCCCGCGACGGGCAGAGGGCCGGGTCTACTGGGACGGCCTCGGGCGGGTCCGGCTTACCGGGGCCCCGGCCGGATCAGCCTTTCTGTTTCCCCCGCCACGATGGATGCACGGGATCCCGGCTCCGGCGCCGCGGGCCTCGGTCGGGGACCTCCGCCTTCGCCTCGGTGCCCCCGCCGGACCCCGGGGGTGTCCGCGCCGGGCAGTCTTCCCGGTCTACCGGGGCCCCGGCCGGATCAGCCTTTCTGTTTCCCCCGCCACGATGGATGCACGGGATCCCGGCTCCGGGTCCGCGGGCCTCGGTCGGGGACCTCCGCCGTCGCCTCGGCGCCCCCGCCGGACCCCGGGGGTGCCCGCGACGGGCAGTCGTCCCGGTCTACCGGGGCCCCGGCCGGATCAGCCTTTCTGTTTCCCCCGCCACGATGGATGCACGGGATCCCGGCTCCGGCGCCGCGGGCCTCGGTCGGGGACCTCCGCCTTCGCCTCGGTGCCCACGCCGGACCCCGGGGGTGTCCGCGCCGGGCAGTCTTCCCGGTCTACCGGGGCCCCGGCCGGATCAGCCTTTCTGTTTCCCCCGCCACGATGGATGCACGGGATCCCGGCTCCGGGTCCGCGGGCCTCGGTCGGGGACCTCCGCCGTCGCCTCGGCGCCCCCGCCGGACCCCGGGGGTGCCCGCGACGGGCAGTCGTCCCGGTCTACCGGGGCCCCGGCCGGATCAGCCTTTCTGTTTCCCCCGCCACGATGGATGCACGGGATCCCGGCTCCGGCGCCGCGGGCCTCGGTCGGGGACCTCCGCCTTCGCCTCGGTGCCCACGCCGGACCCCGGGGGTGTCCGCGCCGGGCAGTCTTCCCGGTCTACCGGGGCCCCGGCCGGATCAGCCTTTCTGTTTCCCCCGCCACGATGGATGCACGGGATCCCGGCTCCGGGTCCGCGGGCCTCGGTCGGGGACCTCCGCCGTCGCCTCGGTGCCCACGCCGGACCCCGGGGGTGCCCGAGACGGGGAGAGGGCCGGGTCTACCGGGACGGCCTCGGGCGGGTCCGGCTTACCGGGGCCCCGGCCGGATCAGCCTTTCTGTTTCCCCCGCCACGATGGATGCACGGGATCCCGGCTCCGGGTCCGCGGGCCTCGGTCGGGGACCTCCGCCGTCGCCTCGGCGCCCCCGCCGGACCCCGGGGGTGCCCGCGACGGGCAGTCGTCCCGGTCTACCGGGGCCCCGGCCGGATCAGCCTTTCTGTTTCCCCCGCCACGATGGATGCACGGGATCCCGGCTCCGGCGCCGCGGACCTCGGTCGGGGACCTCCGCCGTCGCCTCGGTGCCCCCGCCGGACCCCGGGGGTGTCCGCGCCGGGCAGTCTTCCCGGTCTACCGGGGCCCCGGCCGGATCAGCCTTTCTGTTTCCCCCGCCACGATGGATGCACGGGATCCCGGCTCCGGGTCCGCGGGCCTCGGTCGGGGACCTCCGCCGTCGCCTCGGCGCCCCCGCCGGACCCCGGGGGTGCCCGCGACGGGCAGTCGTCCCGGTCTACCGGGGCCCCGGCCGGATCAGCCTTTCTGTTTCCCCCGCCACGATGGATGCACGGGATCCCGGCTCCGGCGCCGCGGGCCTCGGTCGGGGACCTCCGCCTTCGCCTCGGTGCCCACGCCGGACCCCGGGGGTGTCCGCGCCGGGCAGTCTTCCCGGTCTACCGGGGCCCCGGCCGGATCAGCCTTTCTGTTTCCCCCGCCACGATGGATGCACGGGATCCCGGCTCCGGGTCCGCGGGCCTCGGTCGGGGACCTCCGCCGTCGCCTCGGTGCCCCCGCCGGACCCCGGGGGTGCCCGCGACGGGCAGTCGTCCCGGTCTACCGGGGCCCCGGCCGGATCAGCCTTTCTGTTTCCCCCGCCACGATGGATGCACGGGATCCCGGCTCCGGGTCCGCGGGCCTCGGTCGGGGACCTCCGCCGTCGCCTCGGTGCCCCCGCCGGACCCCGGGGGTGCCCGCGACGGGCAGTCGTCCCGGTCTACCGGGGCCCCGGCCGGATCAGCCTTTCTGTTTCCCCCGCCACGATGGATGCACGGGATCCCGGCTCCGGCGCCGCGGGCCTCGGTCGGGGACCTCCGCCTTCGCCTCGGTGCCCACGCCGGACCCCGGGGGTGTCCGCGCCGGGCAGTCTTCCCGGTCTACCGGGGCCCCGGCCGGATCAGCCTTTCTGTTTCCCCCGCCACGATGGATGCACGGGATCCCGGCTCCGGCGCCGCGGGCCTCGGTCGGGGACCTCCGCCGTCCCCTCGGTGCCCACGCCGGCCCCCGGGGGTGTCCGCGCCGGGCAGTCGTCCCGGTCTACCGGGACGGCCTTGGGCGGGTCCGGTTTACCCGGGCCTCGGCCGGCCTAGAGTGTTTCTGTTTCCCCGCCTTGATGGATGTACGGGATCCCGGCGCGGGGGCCCCGGGCCTCGGTCGGGGACCTCCGCCGTCGCCTCGGTGCCCGCGCCGGGGCCCTGGGGTGTCCGTGACGGGCAGCCGTCCCGGTCTACCGGGACGCTCGGGCGGGACCGGTTTACCCGGGCCTCGGCCGGACCGGAGTGTTTCCGTTTTCTGCTTCCCTGCCAGGATGGCTGCGAGGGGTTGATTGAAAGAGCTGGTTTGACGTGAAAAGCTTGACTTCAAGTGAAAAGTTTGTTACAATTTCTGCCATCTTCCTTCCTCCAAAGTTTTGGGTGTAGTTTTCCCAGAGGAACCTCTCGTAGGCCTTTCATTTCTCATCTTAACTTCCCTCATTTATTCCATATTTTCCTTCCTCTTGCCGAATGGCCGAATCCAGTCCATTTCTAGTCAAGGAAATTATTCTTATTTCTTGCTGACCTATTTGCTTTGTGGAGCAAGTCGTTCTTAGGTCCCTTTGTTCTTTCTTCAACTTCTTCTGCTCCTTCTCTCGACGCTTTCTCGTCTTGTTCTCTTACTTGGCTCTCTTTTGGCTGTTCTTTCTTCTCCTCCCGTCGTCCGTCCCCACTTTCATCTCTCCATCTTTCCTGTTCTTGGTCATCTCTACGTTGTTTATCAAATAATTCCGCTTTCTCTCTTGAATCTACTCGATATCTTTGCTCTCGCCAGCTCGCCGATATTTCAGCTCGCCGATATTTTGTGCTTTCCCGTCGTGTTTCCCATCCATTGCGATCTCTCTGCTCTCCCTGTCTTCTCGGTAAATCGGAGATGAATTTCTCTGGGCGGGTGGTTTCTCATCGCGTGTCTTGTGTGCGCTCCCTACGTTTCGTCCATCCCGTTTAATATCTATCCCTCCCTCCCTCTCCTTGCTTTCTTCCATTGCTTCTGCTAATATCATTTCCAGAATGATAACCCTGAGCCTGAACCTGAACCTAACCCTAACCCTACAACTTTTCTCCCTAACCCTAACCCTAACCCTAACCCTAACCCTAACCCTAACCCTAACCCTACAACTTTTCTCCCTAACCCTAACCCTAACCCTAACCCTAACCCTAACCCTAACTCTACAACTTGTTTCTCTAACCCTAACCCTAACCCTAACCCTAACCCCAACCCCAACCCCAACCCTAACCCTAACCCTAACCCTAACCCTAACCCTACAACTTTTCTCCCTAACCCTAACCCTAACCCTAACCCTAACCCCAACCCTAACCCTACAACTGTTTTCTCTAACCCCAACCCTAACCCTATAACTTTTCTCCCTAACCCTAACCCTAACCCTAACCCTAACCCCAACCCTAACCCCAACCCTAACCCTACAACTGTTTTCTCTAACCCTAACCCTAACCCTACAACTTTTCTCCCTAACCCTAACCCTAACCCTAACCCTAACCCCAACCCTAACCCTACAACTGTTTTCTCTAACCCCAACCCTAACCCTATAACTTTTTTCCCTAACCCTAACCCTAACCCTAACCCACACTTTCGACTTAAAACCGTTTTTAGATTTAAAGTCGTCTTTCGACTTAAAGACGGACAGACGGCCCGGTCTACCGGGCCGCTCGGGCAGCCTCGGCCGGACCGGCGTCTCTGTTTCTGTTTCCCTGCCACGATGGATGTCGCGTGCGAGGGGTTGCTTTACATAGCTGGTTTGAAGTTGAAAGCTTCCGTTCTTGCCTAGATCTCTTGCTATCGCAAGCCTTCCGATCCAAGCTCCCATCGCAGTTTCAAGCGTCCTGCTTTCTTGGTTGGGAAAATCGGGGCGGCGAGACCTGACGCTCGCTTCCCCGACCCCGACCCTCACCCTTCTTCGAATGGTCTTTCTAATGCCAGCAGCGCTCAGGGAGAAATGTCACCCCCAGAAGACGAGAGCACAGCTTGCCCAATTCCGGTCTCCACACACCGGACTCGTCGACTTTCAAAACGTATTCCGCTTTTATGATCGTTTTAAAACTAAAACGACGATCCACCGGCGGCGATACTGACATTTAAGCGGAGAGCGGGAAAAGGGGCGGGAAAAAAAAAACTAAGTGCCTCGTTTCGGCGCCGGTCTACTCCGGAAGAGGTCAAAGAAAAGGGGGGGAAAACGAAGTGCCTCCTTTGGACGCCCGTCTACTCGGGAAGGGAGGCGAGGCGAGG